>NW_008682329.1:195536-220838 GCF_000695815.1 Acanthisitta chloris
TCCCATCCCCCAATAAATTTCATTGCCAGCAGCAACAGATGATACTAAATGTTTTTATATGTAGACATGTCCTGACATCCTTTGTGCAACAATATTACATAAATTAGGAAGGGAATAAACTCTGAAATAGTGCCCATTGGAAGAACACTGGAAATGCTGAATATACCCAGGCCTCTGAAATAAGAGCAGTTGCTGTTTATCATATCAAAGCCAAGAGGATGACAAGTGCTACAGCTATGGCACTGGCTAAACAAACCACACACACAAACCCTTAGCATATCCATTCTCTTCAGGCAAAGGAGGAGAAGTGTTGCTAATCCTCCTTTTATACTTCCATTTCCACCCTCCCTTCATAGAATCACAAAATCAGTTAGAATGAAAAAGACCTCAAAGCTCATGGAGTCCAACTGTTCCCCCAGCACTGCCAAGGCCACCATTAAACCCTGTCCCCAAGTGCCACATTTACATGTGTTTTAAAGCACCCCAGGGCTGGTGACTCCTCTACCGCCCTAGGCAGCCTGTTCCAATGCTGACTGCCCTTTCAGTGAAGACATATTTCCTAATATCCAATCTAAACCCCTGGTGCAACTTGAGGTTGTTTTCTCTTGTCCTATCACTATCTCTACTCTGAAGCTTTAGCAAAAAAAGCCAGCAATGCTGAGGGTCACAGGGAGCTCCAGCACTGAGCCACAGGCATTAAAACATGGGAGATTTGGCCTTAGGGTTACACCACGGTATGTGCACTCTGTGCTGCACTGCTGAGTTAGATGGGGAAATATGATCAAGTAGGAAAATACACACCTACCCCAAACCAGCAGCTACTTGAAGAAAGAGGAGTAAACTCCCAACTGGCTTATCCTATTTTCAGCAGTGATAACTCGTTTGAAACACTCAAGTCCAGGAGCTCAAACTTCCTTAAAAGTGATAAATGCTCTTGAATATTATAATGTACTGTTGCCTCCTGCATGCCTGGTCTGGAATGATGGGTGGCCTCTACAGGACTGCCCAGGGTCAGTGGCCTGCTGCTCACCTGAATATTAGTCATGATGATTTCAGATATAGAATATGAGGCTAATGAATCCTGGTCCAGGTGTTTACACATGGTGTACCTGTCTGCTCAGCAAAACTGCCTGTTAGAGAAGCTTCTTTCCTAATGGTAACACCAGGAAATTCTGCAAGGTGCCTGAAAAACCCTGTGCTTGGAGCTATTTCCCCCCCATTACTATTTTTCACATCACTCTGCAGAGCTTTAGGCACCTGATAAAACTTCACCAGAAGTCTCTGAGCCCAGAGTGTACCTTAACTATTCATTCCTACAAATGTTGCTGTAATAGATACAAACCCATGTCTTGTATTTTTTTTTATGACAGGGATTCCTTCCTTTTATTGTAATCTTTTATTAGCTTTCATTCTCAGTTGTCCACTTTGATTTAAGGTACATCTTTCCTCTTCCCTGACAAGGCAGCATGCAGCAAGCATATCAAAGCTGAAGAGTTATTTACTTGAAAAATGCTAGTTTTGAAGCTCTCTTTTTTCCCCTTAAATGGAGTCTTTCAAAGTCCAGTGTATGCAACTCCCCATTGAGCAAAATGACTGCACTCCTCATACAGCTGCTCTTCCATAGTCTCTGATCCATCTGGGAGCTCAGGCAATTTATAAAGGCTGCAGAATAGAGTTAACACAAAATGCCATTCCCTCAGAGTTAAAACTGCACAGTGAAGGTTCATGAACAACAGTGTAGAGAAAAATATTTGCATGAAGACATTTGCAGGAGTTCTCACACAGTTTGGCTGTCCTGATTTGTAACATCTTTGGGACAACCACCAGCTCTGGTCTGGCTGGAGTAGAAACCACAGTCCTGTAACAGGATGACCACAAAGTCCTGTTTTCTTCCCCAGTCATCCTCAAGTCTTTTATTAGGTCTGCAGCTTCCTACTTCATCATTCCCCCTCCAACACACACTAATAGCTGATTCTGCAGCTGTAGAAATCAGGGGTGAGGGACCTCAGACTCCTGGTCAGAAGACTGAGCTTTCTGAGTGTGAGGAACAGTAAGTTAAAAATTCCTCTTAAAGGAGAAGACAATAACCTGTGATAAATCCCACAAAAAGCCCTAACAGATAAGGAATAAAATAAACCATACAATAATTCAGGTTGGAGGGGATACTTGCAAATCATCTGGTCCAACTCCTCACCCAAATCAAAGTTAAACTCAATTCAGAAATCCTAATGGATTCATTTCTTGGAATAGATCAGTTTCTATTCTGCTCACTACACATTTCCAAGCTGATTTAGCTCTGTCCTCTTCATCACAATGATCATTTATGCAGTCACCCATCTCACTTCCCTCAGGACTCACCATCACCTTGTGGTCACAGCAGCCAAAGCTGCCACCAACCTTTAGAGTCCAAATTGCTCACTAGTTCAGCTGAGAATCTCCTCTCTTTTTTTGGCTCATTCAGCACCTACAGCCTAAATATTTTCTTGCTGCACTCCCAAAACCTCTTGGATTGGTCACATCCTGCCACACTGCCCTTCCAGCAGATGCTGTGGTGATTAAATTTCCACATGAAAACACATGGAGACACCTTCCTCCCCATTAAAACTGTGGTAACACAAGAACTTAGCATATATTTTTTTCTTTCACAAGTATGGAAGTTTGGGGGGAGGGGGAAGATGACCTTTCTGGTTTACTCCTTAAGGTACAAGAAAAAACACATTAAATGTATGCTCAAGGTTTTGGAGAGGGGGAATCTCTCTACACCCTCCTCATCCCTTGATGTCAGAGTTTGCCAGGTTCTCCCTGTCCTCATTCACATCAGAGCTGTATTTTTTATTTAATTTTTTTCTTTTTTTAGAGCTGAAATTGCCTCTATGAAGTTTTGACAGTCTTGACAGCATCATGTGTCTTCCAAAGCTTTCCAGCACAAGCAAGAAAAAATAATAAAAATGGAAACAGAGTATTATTTGGTGACTCACTGAGAAGCAATTTGCATGCAAGTCTGAACACTGGTTTGGTTAACTCATCAAAATTTTACGCCAAAACAAAACACTTAGGACTTTGACCTTCTGCTCTGCAAAACTTAGGGAAGATCCTTGCCTTGTTTTTGACAGCTCTCCCTTAGAAACTGAACGAAGTGCCTTGCAAATAGAATTCAACTCTGAAGGATGACAAAATGCAACTGAAATTAAGAGATATTTGATATTTTTTTAAAGTCTAATGCATATCTTGTTTGGAATGGAGAGGTTTGCTGTCTCCTTTGCTGCTCAGTCCACCATGCAAAGGGCAGTTTGCAGCTGAACACTGCCCACTTTGGAAGACACTGAAGCAAGAAGCAAGCTCACAGCATTCATCTTGGGAGCTTCACATGGACAGGTTTTCCATGCTCAGTGACCACCTGGGTGATTTAGAATCTTCCCAATCAGCACAGAGCTCAGAAAGGCAACAGTGCCAGTCAGGTCTATGACTAATATATGTCCATTGACATCTGTGATGCTACACTGAGGTAGAATCCTAAAATGGTTTGGGTTGAAAGTAACATTAAAGATCTTTTCATCCCACCCCCTGCCATGGGCAGGGACAACTTTCACCAGCCCAGGTTGCTCCAAGCCCCATCCAACCTGACCTGGAACACTCCCAGGGATGAAACAGCCACAACTTCTCTGGGCAACCTATCCAGTGCCTCAATCCCCTCACAGTAAAGAACTTTTTCCATCTATCTAACCTAAATTTCCCCTCTTTCAGTTTGAAATCAAGGGCCATCTGTTAAATATCAAGCCCTGGAAATGCAAATGAATCTTGCCAGATGAGTGAAATCACTAGGAAGACAGAGAGATAAGAAGCCTCTCCAGGAAATAAGGAAATTAACTGATATTAAACAGAGAATCAGGTGTCTTATCAAGAACTCAAAGCACTGTTCCACTGAATTCCTTTCAATTTAACTTCTAGATTTAAAAATTTACTATATTTAACAATTCAAAGTCTGTCACTTCACTACACAACTCACATAAGCATACAATAAGTATTCTGGATGCTTAATTCTGCTTTCAAATAGGTACCAATAAGACTTTGGTACATCAGGAGAAAACATATCCAATGTTTATTCCAAAAAGTTTAACCCAGATTTTCAGTGAAGGTTCAATGTCCAGGTAAGGGACATTGAGAATCAACTCCTGCCATTCAGGCCTCATTCACTCACAGGTAAGTGCCTGTCCAGCTGGTTCTTGCAAGGATCCATGTGGATCTCTCACCCAGCTGTGATGTGGTACCTGTGTCTCATAGGAACATGTTTTCTTTGCCTGTTTTAAGTTGACAGATACAGCATTTGTGTTTTCATATGGAAAGAGCAGGATGCTCTGGCAAAGGATTCTTTCACTCACTGCAGGTACATCTGTATTTCTAGGAATGTTAGTTTACCTCGCAGAGCAGGAATACAAGTGATTTCACAAGGCCCACATTCACATCCAAAACCCAAACAGCATCCTACAGCAGCAAGGCTGAGCAGTTAGCTGCAAGTTAAGCTTTCCCAGACAATGCCTTGGAATTCTTGTCCTTAACTAAGTTAACCTGAAGGTAGGAAGCTCTCACACCATCTGATGCTCCAAGAAAACCACAGGGATATTAATCTCAGGGCAAGCAACTATATTCTTCATTCTTTTGGAAAAATGGAGGGTGAAATGGGAGCTGACTGACAGAGCTTCCAGCCCCATGGTGCCAGGGATAACACAGCAGTGGTGCTGTCTCATGAATGTTTCCTGCCCCACATAAAACACAGCACAAATCCCTCTCCAAAACTAGTAAATACATCATCACAGCTGCTGGCACAGTTTTAACTCTCTGGCCATCTGAACTGGGAAGAAACTTCCCATGCAGAGAAACACAAGCTCTAGTCCCTTCCCTCACATCAGGAAGGATGTGAGGATTCCAGGCTTATAATAACTGAAAATCTTCTTCCTCTGAGGAAAAAAAAAGTAATTAATAGTTAGTGAGTCCCTTCAGATATCTACACTAAATTCATTATTAACTTAACATACTATAAAAGTCTTCCTACTCCTCAGTGCTAAAGAAAGGAACCATCAGGCAAAGGAGTCTGTAAATCCCACAAATCTTTCACGACTCAATGTGTTTAATAATGGTACCTCACTTCAATGAATAACACACAATAATGACTACACTAATATCATAATTAGTTTTTTGCTACCCATCTATCTGCCACTACATAAACCTAGACGTGAGATCTATGCGGTTTTTTGACAATTACCATTTCTCTTCTTCTATTTAGAAACAAATGTAATTACTTCAACTAGAGAAGACAGAATTACTGCTGCAGCAAAGTCAAAACATGCATCAACACTCATTTTCTGTAATTATTTTCTAAGCAGCTCTGTCTGGCATCTTTCTTAAATGAAAGGACTTTTCGAAAGGCCTTGGGCTACTTAATGAGCAGCACACGATTATGGGCACAATCCAAGAAATAATTGTGGAAAAAAATCAGAGGTTCTCACCAGTCATTTAACCTTGTTTTTAGTGTCTGCCTTTAAACTCGAAATAACTTCAGAGAACAACATGAACCTCCTCATGTGTCTTTCAGGAGAGAGAAGTGTCATGGCTAGGATATAAATAAATACTGTCTGTATCCATATTTCCCTTCTCACTAATTTTAGCACAGCATCTTGAAAAGAGTGTTGTGATTAACCTTAAAGCTTTGAAATTACCCTTTATTAGAGCTATTGTCTTGACATAAAAACCACACACCACTCCCACTCCCAAGGTGAGTTAACACATCACCAAGTGCTCACAATTAAACTGGTTGTAGAGTTAAACGTAAGTAGTAAAATCAAGAGTGGCATGGAGCCAGGTTTAATGAGAGGAGAGTACATCACTGCAGTGGTCAACAGTTGGGGGTAAGAGCAGGGACAGCAGAGGCAGCAGAGGCAGGAAGAAAAGCTCCCCAGATGTTTCTGCTTGGATTAGCTCAAGCTTTGCCTCTCCTGTACTCCAAGTGGAACAAAAAGACAGGCAAGAGGAGACAGGCTGCTCTTGACAGCCAGATTTCTCTCTTCTCTCATCAGTTTTGAGTCAAAATAAAATGTGACATGGGTATGACAAAAGGTTATTCCCCTTCCATGAGCTTCCTAAGAAAGGAGACTCAGGAAATCCTGTGTATTCTTAGAGTCTCCACACTCCCACACAAATTCATCACCCTGTGTCACCCAAAGCCTGACAACTCCTGCCATGAGCTTTTATGAATTAAATAAGAGCAATTTTAAATTCAAATCAGGTGGCACAGTTATTAAGTTATTTTTATCCTCTTCTGCACTTGTAGGACAAACTCTGAGTCTCCTCATTTCCCAAATAGGTGCTTTTAATGCATGGAGGAGTAAATAGCACAACTCCAGCTCCTCACATCACTCACTTGGCTGATGCCAGAGTGATTAGTACCACAGAACAGCATGTTAAACCAAAGAACTAAGGAGTGAGAACATGTCCAACCCGAAGACAGATGAATAACATCAAAGTGCCTGAGCAGTGCAAAACTCTGCTAAGTAAAAAGCAAAGAAGTAACTTCAGGTTTAAGTAGTTTTAAACTCAGTTCATAGAGAGATTAGTGTCGATTTGGCAGGAGGAAAAATGAAACTTCTAAAGATAAATTTGGAGAATCCTGGATGGTTTGTAACACTGTGTCAAACAGTTTGTAATAAATGTAAGGGATATTTGGTGCACTGAACAATCATAAGATCTCCAATCCAGTTACCTATGCAGAAGGGAAATTTGGAGGTTTCAAGAACTGAAGATGAATTTTAATGACTGAAGAGAAAATTGAGATGGGAAATTGCCTTTCAAATCTTCTTCCACAGCAGTTAATGCTTCAAACTGCCACCTACTACAGAAGACAAAACCTCATTTTGTTTCATCTTGGGATGGCAGAACCAGTAACTAAGAATCCAGGTGAAAACCTGCACTGCATTTTAAATGTGATAGCAACTGCTTGGGCCAGGAATCAGACTGAAATCCACAATTACCACAGGTTTTATTTATGTCTTTATTTTTAGAAGTTAGGCCAGGTTACTTAATTCCACCGAAGCTGCTTTTCCTACCCCTTGCAGGGATAGGAAGGAAGCTGCTCTGTGTTCTAATTAGGCTTCAGTGTCTGTTCAGTATTTAGTGTGAATAAATGCCACAACCTGCTGACCCTGCAATGAGTTACAGCCAAACAGCCAGAAAAAGGACTCTGAGTTCAATGAAGCACAATGCTAAGGGCTAAAGATTCTCTGAACAGGTTGTGGGCTGAAAAGAAAATGATAAATAAATAAAAGCAAAATGACACTTAAAGCACTGCTCTCAGATACTGGGACTAAAGGATTGGGACAGTCATTTGTGTGCATCTTTCCTTTTGCAGAGACACTCCTCAGTCCCCTGCTGCCTCTTGAGCTGGCTCCTCATGTCATCAAGTCCTTCTGGAAGGAGCTTCCTTAGCCACAGAACGCTGAAACAGGCTGAGCTCTGACCAGCACTAACCACACTCACATCTCCTAGTTCTGGACCCAGCATCCAGCAGGGTCTGATCTGCTGCCTGCCCCAGTGCCTACACATGGCCATTGCTCAACTGCCAAAGTGGCCTAGCTGATCAACACAGCCAAAGCTGCTGCCTCTGCCTTACTGGGGTATTCCAGTGACAAACTAGTCCCCTAAGGAAGATTTACCAAACTGAAATGCAATATATCACTGAGTTTCTGCAGCCACCAGCAGTGACAAGTGTATCCCAGAGTGCAGAGAGTTAGTTATACCCAACACTGAAGCCAACATGTTCTTACCCTCTCCATTTCCAAATGTGCCATAATATTTACTACTACAATATCTTCCTCTATCAACCCTTTAACTATCTCCTAAGGAGTCTAATTAAAATGAAGTATTGTAACATCCAATCAACACTTGCTCACTATTGATAGAGACTTGCAGATGGTATTAGAAGGAAAATAGCTTCTCAGTCCTGATTAACATCAAAAGCTTAACAAAGTTTCTCTGTTTTCCTTGTTAGATGTTAAACTGAACATTTCAACAGTAGGAAAGTTCCATTACTTCTCCTTCACTTTAATTACATCACTAACACTTAACATTCGTACACCAATGCTTAGAATTAGGCTGTAATTGGGTGATTCGTCCTCTTTCATCTGTTACTTGAGCCTCAGCAATACCAAAGACAGTAACAATCTTCACATTTCTTTTTCAGTTTTAGCAATTTCAGTGTATAAATAGATAAATATTTAACAGTGATTACCTGAGGGACCAGGGAGGAGAAATGTCACCGACGGGAATGGCAATATCTAGACATTGCATCGTTTCCTCCAAATTTTAATGCAACGACAATAGCAATGATCTTAACACATTTAACATCTGTTTCTGTATTTAGAATCACCGAACAGTTTGGGTTGGAAGGGTCCCTAAAGATCACCTAATTCCACCCTCTGCCATGGGCAGGGACACCTTCCACTAGCCCAGGTTGCTCCAAGCCCCATCCAACCTGGCCTGGAACACTCCCAGGGATGGAGCAGCCACAGCTGCTCTGGGCAACCTGTGCCAGTGCCTCAGCACCTCACAGGGAAGAATTTCTTCCTAACATCTAACCTAAACCTGTCCTCTTTCAGTTTAAAACCATTAGCCCTTGTCCAAAGTCCCTCTCCCTCCTTATTGTAAGCTCCCTTTAGGTCCCACAGCATAAACACACAAAGTGGCAGATTCTGTGGAGCCTTTACACAGGTATGTGTCCACACACACACAGAGCAGACACCAGGTTCTCTCTACAGTTTACTGCAGAAACAAAATGTCCCCCATTTTGGTTATTATAAAAAAATCTATTATACAGTATCAAATAATAAGATCTTCCCCAAAGCTGCTTTTAAGCAAGTGACATGGCTTTGATATTTAATTGCCATACATTTCACTCAGAGGTTGCATCCCCCTCCCTACAAACACACAACTTCATGAGTTTAGGTCTTCAGGCAATTTGCCCCCCAGTTATGAAATTATATCTAAGGAATGACATAATGGTTGAAGTATTATTTGAAAATGCCTTGTATACTATACCATGCCAGTTCCTAACAACATTAATTATAACCCAAAGGTCTTACACAGACAACAAAATTCGTAGGATGAAAAAAATCCTATTCCACAATGCCTCATCCTCCTAGGACAATCCCTAGAATCTGAAGGCAGCAAAACTCAGTCCCCACTTAATACACTAGTCAAGGCAAACAGACAGCTGAAAGCTGGGACAGCACTTAAAGGCAGCAGAGATCTGAACCTGTGCTTTGAGGAGGAAAAGCCGAGCTCTTATTCCCACAGGACGAAGCACTAGCTCAGCTCTGAAATTCAAATACTTCTTTTTCACAAGATGAGAGATAATAACATTTAAAGAAAATAAAGGAAACAGAAGTGAGAGATGATAATGTAAAAGCTGAGCAGCACTCAACCCAGCACTGCTATATCCACAGTGAGCTCGACAGCATTTCTGACATCCACTGCTCCTCCCCTCTACACTGAACTGTGCACATTAATAACACCAAAAAAACCCCACCATAAACAAAAGCCCTGGTACAATACAGGCTGCCAGAAGCAGTGATTTCTGAAACTTTATGTCAAACCTCCCCTTATAAATGTCTCTGCTATGGTGCATCTTGCCTCCCATATGCTGTCTCAGCAATGTAAGACATGGAAAGCTCTGCAGATCACATGGACTGGCATGGATCCTAAGGCTCCCACTCTTCTCTTCAAGCACACACCACACTACGCCGAGCACAGCTCCCTAGACAGTCTAGGATAATATTTCAGTGTAAGCAAAGCTAAAATTATTGCAAGCTCTATAATTGGGTGGGTACCTTTGTAAGAAACCCAGAAAGCTCAAAGGAATTGTTTGAGCTAAGTGCGATCAGAGGAGGCCACAGAGCTGCGAATTTCCCGCGGCAGCAAAGACGTCTCTGCTGCTCCGTGGGGATCTCTACAAGAGGCAACAGATCTTCTTCCATCTCCCTTCCAGTACAGCAAAAAGAGTAAATGTAGGCAATAAGGGAAACTTCTCTCTCAGCAGCTTTCTGAGGCTGGAGAAAGAACTTCCAGTCAGGTTCTCAGCCAAGCACAAAGCTCCACATCACACTATGTGTTGACTCTCTTGGGGCTGGACACGAGGGTGAAAGGGGAGCAGATCCAATACAGTTGGTTTAGCAACCTGCCTCCTGTCTTAATCTCCTTATTGCTCATATTAACCATGCAGCTACCACATAACTAAAATAAGCTCCCATTTTCCTCTGCCAGGTCACCAGAGGGAAAGCTGTTGGCTTTGCCCCTACTGAAAGGTTTTCCATCTTGAGGTGGAGTGATACAGCAGATAAGAGGAACATGGATGACAGCCTGGAAGCAGGAGGGTCAACGGGACCCGAGCACAAGTGCTATAAGCAGAGGCTAAGGGAGTTGAGATTGTTTAGCCTAGAGAAGAGGAGGCTCAAGGAAGACCTTATCACCCTCTACAACTCCCTGACAGGAGGTTGGAGTCAGGTGGGGGTTGGTCTCTTCTCCCAGGCAACCAGCAGCAGGACAAAAGGGCACAGACTCAGCTCTGCCAGGGGAGGGTTAGGTTGGATATTAGGAAGAGATTTTTTACAGAGAGAGTGATCAGACATTGGAATGTGCTGCCCAGGGAGGTGGTGGATTCACCATCCCTGGAGGTTTTCAAGATGAGACTGGATGTGGCACTCAGTGCCATGGCCTCGTAACCATGGTAGGGTTGGACTTGATGATCTTTGAGGTCTCCTCCAACCCAGTTGATTCTATGAATGCCTTCAGTTTTGTAATGTGTGATTTGTGACTGACACAAACCCATGGAAGGAAAAGCAAAAGGAAGGTTTAAAATCACACAAAACTAGACCAAATGTAGTGAGAGTCTGCTACATACAGAGTGGGCAAAGAGAGAGTTGGCTTCTGAGTCAGGATTTTTGAGTTCTTTGGACCAACAGTACTGTAACTCCCACAAATATCACTAAAGCAAAGCAGAAAGGATTTTTAAGGACAGACCTGTTAACACAATCTGGGAATCCTTCAGCTTCGCTGCCCAGAACGTGACCATCTTATTGTATATCTGTGCTCTGAATACACAACAAGGCAACCTGCAGCAGTGTGAAAGGGCCCAGAGCATCTCACAGTGTCCTCCTGCTCTCAGGAGGGAACAGATGGAGTGCTGCAGGCTACAATTTGCTACTTCAGCCCAGCTCCTTTAAGGAAGACAAATTTGAAGGAAATGCTCAAGGTGATGTGCTATTAGTCCCCCAGTCCTTAACCCTGGGGACAACATGAGGTAGGATTTTTTTCATACAGTCTTATAGGCATTTGAGTTTAAAAGCATTCCTCTCTGTCAACACATTCAAGTACATGATCAGAGGCAATGCCACTTCGTGATTCCTGTGCAAATCTCAGCACTCTGTGGAAGGTTTTGTCCTCCTGTGGCAAATACAGTGGATTTCTGCATGATGGTTATGAAGTCTGTAACTCAGGCAGCAATTTAATCTCTTCCTGCTTTTCTCGCCTAACCTCTGGAGGATAACCTCTTCTAGAGTTATTTACCTGCTGTGGGGAATACATGGTCAGAAAAATGCATGTATCTGGGTAGGCATGTCTGGGTCAAGAGAGGAACTGCTGAGATTTGCTGACAACTGAAAAAGTCTGAGCAATCCAATTGAAAGGGATTGAATGGATAAACCTGATTGTGCCAAGTGGGATGGTCAGCAGAGGACAGGTGGGGGTTGGAACAACCTGGTCTAGTGAAAGGTGTCCCTGCCCATGGCAGGAGCTTGGAACCAGATGATCCAACCCAAACCATTCAGTGATTCTGTGATAAATAAGCAAAGGGTGGACATTTCAGAGCCCCGTGCTGCAAATAGGTGGTGGTTACAAGGTCTGATTGCTACTGAAAAATTCTGGTTTAAGAATTAATACATGAATAAATATTCCTTCATATTTATTTATTGTTGTTGCAAGAAATGCTCAAAATTAACGTGATGCAGTACAAATGTTTTAGCACAAATTGCTCTAACCTGGTGAAATAAACCCGAACAAAATAAACAACCTCTTGTCCTGAACAAAGAAACTCAACAGCACTGAAGCAATTGAGAACAAAAAAACACCCCCAGCAAACAGTTAATGGTGGAAAAGAATTTTGAGAGCTTTTAGCTATAGAATAAAGATATCCCACCACTCCTTTCTTTTTAGGTTCTGACATTGTAGCTTTAATGATGTTACCTTTGCTTAACACACCTGCACCACAGGCAATGCTCTGCCTTCCCCTCTATTGATAAGCAGCACTTAGTTATAAAGCATCTCTGTGTTTTACTGCCAAGGGACACCCCAGTGACAGAGAAAAGGCCACAATAACAAGTGGATAATGACTATGCCTCCAGCACACAGGTGCATTTCTACAGCCTAAAGTGTACTTTAACAAGGTAATATTACTTCCAGCACAGGCCACCACGGTCAGGTTTGGAAATTATTTCTTGGTACGAGCAAGAGCATCTTTTACATTGGGACAAGCAGAGACAAATAAGGACAGGCAAACTATCACTCAGACTAATGAACCAAGTCTGAACCCCCAGGAGTGCTGCCACCAACCTGTGAGCCTCAGTCCCACTGCTCTGCCAGCAGCATGAGGGCTTGGAAAATTCAACATAAATGCCTGATGGGTTGCAGCATAACATACCAATACTATATGAAGCACCTGTTTGCACAGAGCCTGATTCCAACTCTTTTACGCTGAGATATTTGCTTCTGTGTGAAAATAAGTAAATATTTGCTCTGCTGTGCCAGCTGGATCAGGGGAAAGCTCTGAATTGCCTTTCCTAGACAGTAGAAGGCTGGCAGAAGGTGCCTATCTGGAGTTCACATGCACAACACTAATTGGAAGCAACAACTATAGAAAATAGCTTCAGAACATGAGTGGGAACACCAGAAGTAGGTACAAAACTCATTTTCACTCTGCAGATTTTATGTCAGGTACTGCAAAGTTCCTCTTTTAACTCTGTGGTTCCTGATTTCTTTAGAAGAGTGAGACAGGGACCGCAATCAAATAAAGCTCAGTTTTCACATAGGAAAGGGAAGTCTTATAACTGAAATTTATACAAGTACCTTGTCAATTGATTCTAAAGAAAAAGATAATATACCTTTGAGATGTGATGGGAAATGTGATGGAAACTTAACCCTTACCATCCAAACCCCTTCTATCACCACAAAGCAAATTATAGGATGCAACATGCAACACTTCACAGCAGGACTTTATTGCTTCTATTGGACAACAACTCAAAAGACATTTGGACACTCTTATAGCAGCAAGAGAACCTGCTTTGTCTAGCATAAGACAGTTTTAATTCCATATGAAATTTAAAAGTCAGCACAGTTGTGGACTTGCTTTTGGGCACAGTTTCTTCAGTGACATCGGATTCTTTCTGTCCAGGAAAAAGAACCATGTGGAACTTTTTACAGAGGGACGTGTTATGAATGGAAACATAAACACTATAACAAAGTGACCTATAGGACAGCAGGGGGAAAGGTTTATTCCTATAATAGGTTAAAAAATAATCCATCTGAAGAGGATAAAACAAACAGTGAAGAACTATATACCCACAGTAGTTCGTACATAACATTGTCTTTCATGCAATATTCCTTGTCCTAAATCCAGCATCCCACTCCTCTGCCTCACTCCCTCCTCTGTTTCAACAGCCAACTTCATGCCAACAGTTTATCTTCCTATTAAAAAACCTTATTAAATAAATTTATCACTTGAAGGCTTTATCTTCAAAGTGGTGGAGTTCCTTGATATAGAATCTAATCTTTCAAGTTCACCAAAGATTTTTGTCAAACTTCATTAATTGACAAATCAATTTCTGGAAGTTTGGATCTGTTTGTAAGACCTACTTCTCCCTTGCTTCTTTTCCCTTCTCCAATAAATGCTAGAAAACCTTTCCAAGTGCCACAGGGAGGAAACTGTGACGTTAAGGCTTTCAGATTTCGTTATCTTGTGAGTTGTGGCCTGACTTTAAACCCCTTTCAGATAGTCTCTGCACCAAGATTTTAGTTTAATAATTTGAAGGATTATTGGCAGCTGAAATGAGGATTTGTGGCTCTTGAGCAAAATACATTGTCATAACAACTGTCAGGCTGATTTGGATGCTCAGGCCTCTGTGCCTCTCCAGCAATATTCGAGTCTTTTGATGCAGTCACAGTTATGGTCTACATGAGTATTATTTCTGAAGTCATAAATATTCCACTGCTTCGTAGTTGAAAAAAAAATAAATAAAAAACCAAGCTAGAAAAATAAATAAATAAATAAATGGGGGAAAAAAGGCAAAGACAAAGCTCTGTCATGCTGAGGTACTGCAACATAAAAGGTCACAGAAATGCCCATGGACAGAATAGGTGGCTGCAAAAGAATTTTAAAACTCCATTTTCAAGCTCAACCAGAATAAAACCACAACATTCTTGTGCAGACAGACAGACACACCATTACCAAGCAGGTTTTGCACTCTCATGCTCCATCTGCTGGTTCTGCAACAGGATTGAAGACATCAACATGCCTATTTTTTTGTTTCTCTGAGCTGTGCAACAGCCCTGCTCATCTCATCTGGCTAAGTTGCCAAGTGTTAAACAAGAAGTCATGTTTATCTCAATATTTTAGAGTCCACTGGGGAAAAATAAAAGGGTAAAATATTAACGACAACATGTAAACCAGATGAACACGTAAGGAACAAAACTGTTCCTAAATGTCTTGCAAGTGCCTCAGGGTTAAAAGACTTAGCATGGTAAAAACACAGTGCTCTCCTCCACTTTGCCTCTGTGCCTGGCTTTTGTGTTATACATTACAGCATCCAAAAAAAAAAAAAAAAAAAGCCAATTAATGTGCATTTTATTCTTTGAAATGTTTTAAATTGGGCACTTTAAGCATACAAACTCTCAGCATCTCTTCTTATTTGAGTGCTTTTTAATGCAGACTGGTGTATATTAAAAACACATTTAAAAATGAAAGGCATTTCTGTTCCAAGCTGCCTTTGGGAAAGCAACGAGAGGACTATAAGCAGGAAGCAGTGAGCAGTGTTTGTCCCAGGACAAAAATGGGATCATGACTATTCAGATCCATAGAGCTTAACAAATGCTTTGCAAGTCTGAGTCTGTCATTCATTCCCAGGATGAGTTATGGCATATTTTACATGGAGAAGGCAAATGGACACCTCCCTTCAGTCACTCCTCAGCTGAAGTTCAATGGATAACACATGCACTGCAAGAACACACACAGAGCATTCTCCTTCCCAGTTTCCTCCCACTAACTGGGCTTTTCACACGCGGATAAAGCGACATCTGGAAACCATCATCATCTCATCCCACCCTCAGAAAGCCAACAGAAGCAGTAATAATATGGTAAGAAGGGATGACATTTTATGAAAGATGCCTCTTAACTGAAGACTAAAAGACACCATGCAATTGAAATAAATTGCTTTTAGCAGGGCACAGAGTGACAATCAAGGCAAAATGCCTGGTCTGTTTTTTGCAAACTGTGGGGCATATTTTCAATGAGTGTAAAATGCTGACTTGGGCAAAGCAGTGCCAGGTTTGCACAAGCTAAGGGTATTGTCCTGTACAGTCACATTTTTAGGACAACTGTTAAACTGAGGGTGCTGAAATGAAGCTGCACAAGCCAAGGAAAGAAGTTGTTAACACACCACATATCTGCTTATGTTGCTTCCCTCTCTGTACAATTTCTCTACGTGTGAGCTGAGAAAGAGGAATCACATGATTATCTGAGTGCACACAAGAAAACTCAAACAACAAATTTGTTGTGTGCAGAAAAACGAGTTCCCTAATTAACCCAGGGGGGCTTGGTAACACAGGAGCTGAGGCAATTTTGGGTCTTTGTGCACCACTGGTGTCCAGGCTCCAGTCCTGACCATCTGAAATCATTAATGTGGGTCTGTCCTGTCAGTGATCTCCTCATACAGAGCCCAGCAAATTTCACAAAGAATCACTGAATCACTTACTTTGGAAAAGACCTCCAAAGTTATCAAGTCCAACCTTTGACTAAATCACCACCTTGTCAACTAGACCAGAGCACTATGCCACATCCAGTTGTTTCTTTAGCACCTCCAGAGATGGTGACTCCACCACCTCCTTGGGCAGCTGTTGCAATGCTTGACCACCCTACCAGTGAAGAAATTCTTCCTGATGTCCAACCTGAAGAGCTTGAGGCCATTTCTTCTTGTCCTGTCACTAGTTCCCTGGGAGCAGAGCCTGAGCCCCCACCTGGCTGCAGGACCAGGAAGGTCCTCCCTGAGCCTCCTTTTCTCCAGGCTGAGCTCCCCTTGCTGCTCCTCATTAGACTTATTCTCCAGCCCCTTTCCCAGCTCTGTTGCCCTTCTCTGGACATGCTCCAGCAGCTCATGCTGTAGAAATACATCCTTGAAAAACTGCAACAAGAGAAAAATCCAACTAGTTTGTGTTCACTCCAAATTTCCTACAAATCCACTTTTTCCTTAGAAGAGCAGTGTGCACACAACAGATGTTCAGCTGCCTCACATCTATAATACCACTAAGTCAACCAGTGCTCAGGGATTTCTCTGAGTCCAACAAAACAGAATGAATTTTTGGTGGTGGTGGTTTGGGCTGTTTTGTTTTGTTTTCTCCTCTCTCTCCCTGCTTTTTCCTCTTAGTTGTTTGGGAGGAAGCCTGAACAGAACTCTGGAGACAGGACAATCAAAAAGAACAGTGTCCTAAATTCAGCTGGTGTGAAACCAAGTGCTGGGAAGGTTCAACTTCTTTTGGAAGAAGTTGTGAGATGCCATCATTAGTGAGAACTGTTCTTGGCAGGAGAGCCTCCTGCCTTTATGGAAGTTGTCATCTTCCTGCCCACTCTGAAAATAATGCTAAATTCAAACTGCTTTCTGCAAAGCCCAACACTAAACAGCAACACCACCAGGCAGACACAGCACCGTGTGGAAATGAATAACTAGGCTTCATCCTAATAAATAAAAATAAAAACACATTTCTGGATAACAAACTGCCTTTGCAGATAAAAAAGTAAATCCCTAGAGTTTAAATCCATCATGAGCAAAATCCCCCTGGAAAAAAAACTATCCACACCACAGCACTATTATCACTGGCTTTATATTCAGAACTGTATTTATGCAGACTAAGATAAGGGCAATCAATCCCCAGGCCTCAGGACAAAAAGCTGATCTTCTACAGGGATCAGGATAAAGAAGATTCCTCACCATATGTCCCAGGGTTAAAGGCAATAGGGGACATGCTTTGCTAGACTCGAGAATTTTCAGGGATTGGTCGCTGCTAGAAACAAATATCAGATTTACAGCACACTGATGTGTCCTAGCAGTAAATCCCAGCCTGGTCTCTGCACATTGCTGCTTTCCCACACACCCAATGTAGTGTCTGAACTTTGGATGGATTGTGGCCTCACAGCAAACCAAGCATCTTGTCAGCTCCAGCAATCTGCTCTTCAGGAGTCCTGTGTTCACTCAGTCACCCAAAGTGCACCAAAACATTCTGCTTCCCTCTCACCATTTAACCTCCTCCCAAATTCCTTCTGTTCCATATAGGCCATCAGTGTTGTTATATCTCAGACAACAGAGCTGCACCTTTTTTTCAATTCTTTGCCAGTAAATAATTCATAGGTCCAATCTCTCCTCTATTCTTTGAAAGATATCTTTCCAGAGTGACCACATTTCTACAGCCAAAACATCCATAACTGAATACTGATGGTTCCTCAAAGAGGACATGCTCATAGCCCCAAAATGCATGTCATCAAGCAACATTTCACTTCTCTTTCAGCTGTTATTCCAAGGGTAGGTGCTGTCTTTAGACTCTGACAGAAATTAAGTGAGGAGGGGGAAAGAATAAAGCAGAAATCAAGTTACACTTATTATCTATTTAATCAATTTGACAGGGAAGATCATCATCTTGCATGCAAAAGGACTTAAGCCATTAGGATGTGACACAGATGAAGCCTCTATCTTTCAGCAATGCTACCAGGCTGTTTCCAAGCACAAATTGGGGATCAAGGATCAAAATGAAGGAATATTGCATTTCTGTAACTCTCCTCTTATCTCGCTAGCTGACACGCCAAAGGCTTTTGAGGTGGAATGAAAACAGAGTTTCAATCATCAGGCTAAGGAATGTCCCTAGAATGGGTACCAGGCTCACAGGCTTTGGGAGATCCACAGACTGACAGTCAGACCTGAGGTCATGCTGTCCCCAGCAGCTCAGCAGCAGTGCTCCACAGCTCTTGGAAACAGCTGCTATCAAAGAACAACAACTGCATTTCATTGTGCTACACAAGTCTTTGGTTAGGGGAATTAAGCAAGGGAGCAAACCTGAACACAGGTGGAACATGCACTGCAGAGGCTGAGAATGGAAACTCCCTCACAGCACTTCCCAGGACAGAAAACAAGCAGCTCATTTGAGGTTTGGGCATGGAGCTGTGTCAGGGGAGGGTTGGGCTGGGTATTAGGAGAAGCTTCTTCCTCCAGAGGAGTTTGGGCACTGAACAGCTCCCCAGGGCAATGGTCACAGCCCCAAGCCTGACAGAGCTCAAGGAGCATTTGGACAATGCTCTCAGGCCCATGGTGGATTGTTGGGGTGTCCTGTGCAGGGACATCACTCCTGTGCAAGGACTGATGATCCTTGTGCATCCCTTTCAAGTCAGGATATTCTAGAGTTCTGTGAGTCTGTGACAAGGTTTTCCTTCCATTGCTAAAAAAGCATCTATTTCCCTCACTGTCTCCATTGAAAGTTATAGAAAACTGGAGCTTAGAGTTAAAATTTAAAATTAATAGGAGAATGTATCAGCACAAGGCTTAGAGTAGCTCCAAGTTAAATGAGTCTGTGAATCAGTGATTTTAATAACACCAACACATCAGTTGTACAGAACTCTCAAATCACTTGCTGTGCCATTTGTGCAGTGCTTTGACTCCTAGATCCGATTTATTCCCTTTTTTAATTATAAGCTTGAAAAAAATTAAAATGAAGGCAGCAATGTAGCAACCTTGAATCTTATTTTTCAACACTAACATCTGAACATTTCCTATTTAATTGGAAATATCACCTTAAAATTAATCCAGAAAGAAATAGTTTGGATCCTGTTGTAATAACTCCCTAACTCAGTGCACATATTTGTGGTTGTTCAGTTCATGCATTTCATAACAGTACACAAATATCACTTTTCTCTAACATCTGTAGCAGAGCAAAAGACAAAAATATTTCTATAAATCTGAAAGTATTGTCTTAAAACAACAACAACACAGGCAAAAGCTTCTCACTGCTGCTAAACTTCACAACATTTCATGGCAACAAACTACCTGTTAATATTAACCAAAGGTTTTGCAAGTGCTTTGCAACACCATATCAAACTCTGAATATTCAGATTATTTGCATTTCTATCAGCTATTTTATCCTGTGTATTTTTAAAAGGAGTATTGAATTCAGCCCCATCGTTTGAGACTTTTATTTCCCTAGGCCAACAGCAAAAATTGGGTATTGATCTTGACAACTGTTCCTTTCTCCAGGAGCTAAATCACATCCTCTGCTGATTAACTCAGTCTCCAGCAGCTTATCTTAACAGATAGGCTGCAAGTGAACCCTGGGAATTTTTTCATATGAGGACAAACCTCCAATTATCATAAGCCTGTTCTATGATGAATCATTGCCACGTTTTGGGGGGGGGGAAGTTTATGGGGTCTCTCAGACTTTTTCTCCCTTCTCATTCCTTCCCAAGCAATTCTCCTGTCAGACTGGGGCAATCTGCTTCCAAGCTTCAAGGTCACAAAACTCTCCTCATCCTATGAGTCACTTGTTGTCAATATCCAAAAAAGCAGAGAATTACAGAATCAGAAGCACTGAGATTAGAAAAGACCTTAGATCATCACATCCAACCCTTAACCAGCATCACCATGTTCACCACTAACCTGTGTCCCAAGTGCCTCAGCCACACACCTTTTGACCACTTCCAGGGATGCTGATTCCACCACTTCCCTGGGCAGCCTGTTCCAATGCTTGACAATCCTTTCAGTGAAGAAATTTCTCCTATTATCCAATCTAATCCTCCCCTGGCACAACATGAGGCCATTTCCTCTAGTCCTGTCTCTTGCTCCCTGGGAGCAGAGTCAACCCCCACCTGGCTCTAACATCCTGTCAAGGAGTTGTAGAGAGTGATAAGGTCCCCCCTGAGCTTCCTTTTCTTTAGTCTGAACAACTAATGAAGGAACAGTCAATGTTCTAATGAAGCTAATGAGAAGTTAATGTTCAGGGCAGCTTTTCAAGACTGTATTTTAATCAGGACTAAATATTAATTGTAAAGAAAGTCTTTTCTCTGTCCCTTTATTAATATTCCTCTAAAAGTTACTCTTTGGCCTTGCTTTTCATGTGAGTTCATCTCACTAGAAGGCAAACACTTTTCAGTTGAAATTGTCCCATGATGATGGCCTGAACTGAAAGGTCTTCCCTTCTTTTTCCCATCCACCAGTGGAAAAAAAGGACTTTTGCCCTATTCTGCCTTTCTGTGGCAACTGAAAAAAGGAAAAAAAAAAACACCAGCAGGGGAATAGTCAATAAGAACAGAGAAGAAAATGAGCTCCAAGCTTCCCAAAGCACACCCCTTTGAACAAAGCCCATGCAACAAGGACTTTAAAGAGCTCTGTTTAACTATAGAGAATGGTTAAAATAAATCCATACTTGGAAAACCAGTGCTGAACTCTCAGGCACTACTGGGAACTGTGCTTAAACACACTATTTAGTCCTGCTATGCCACTCAACCTATTGTTTAAGGCATAAAAAACTAATATTTTATATCTATCTCTCTTTAACCAACCTTCAACCCTGTGTCTGGTCTTAACCTTAAGCTCTCACTCTTTTTTCCCCATTCCCTGCTGAGCAACTCTTCCCTCTGACTGACAGTTTACTGGTTTATGCCTCAAGGTCATTTAATCTTTTCCTGTCCCGAGTCATGACCCATTACAGTTATGAAAAAACAAACAAACTAAATCCCAAAACCAAAACACAAACCCCACAGAAAGTAAGAAAACTAAAACTCATTCATGCACAAAGGCAGGTTTGCTGTATTTTCTGCCACTTGGCTTTTCCTGCAAGGAAGCAAACTGGGACTTCAGTATCATTTCTACTGATCAAATATTAATCAAATCTTGTAATGCTGTCCTGTAGAAAAGCAAAAGCATCACCAGTGGGGTAACAGATGCCCAGACACATACTGTTTATAGAAATTTAGATAAGATATTATCCAGTTTAATAAAAGTTCCTTGTGCTCATTTAGAGCAGGACCTTTCATAATTAGTTTTTATGGGGTTTATCTAATGAAACTTTTTTTTCAGTCCAGGAAAACAACTCCCATTCAGTCTGATCAAAAATCTGAAAGTAATGGATGATTTTGGTAAGAGTTGTGTTGTGGTGTAATGATTTTCTAAGCTCATGAACCATCGGGGCCATGACTTTGCTCTCCATACAGTCTTCTCTTCTTCAGGCTGAACAGCCCAAACCTCCTCAGTCTGTCCTCATAGGGGAGATGCTCCAATCCTCTTAGCAAATGAGCTTCTGTTGCTTGATTTGAAGTGGAAGAAAAGCCTGGTCCTTCCCAAATCCTTTTCTAAGTTTTATTTTCATCCCTAAACAAGATTCTCATTGTGACATGTGCCTAAACTGAAGGCTGTACCAGTTACTCAGCCTCATCAGCAAACAAATATTCAATCTCTATGTGACAAGTCCCTAAGAAGAGTATTTAGTACAAGAGATGTCGACTTCTCACTGTTAGAAGGTAGTAGACACTTTCTGCTTATTTTTACACTGTTTTCGTGTGATTTAACTGAGCAAATCTTCTCCAGTGCAGGTGATAGTCTCTCCCATTACTTCTGCAGTCAATTTTGTCTTTATTTGTGAGCTAAATAAACACAGCACAACACTAAACAGTGTAGTAAAACAGGACTACTCCAATCCTCTACTGATTGCACACAAATGAGTGGGAGTTTGGTACTTTCCTCTTGCTAAGGAAAAGTAATGACAAATAAAAGAACCAAAAAATTCACGTGAAAAAAAAGCAGTTTCACTTATTCTTCAACTGTTTCAAAACCTGTTAGTTCTCCCTGATGTCATTCATTAGGTACTCTAAGGAAATTCAAGGCAGTTGCTCAGTTCAGCACATTTTTGAACATCTTTACCATGGAAGTTTTGTATAATTATCCTCCAACTGAGGTATTTTGAAGGAGTTCCATGACATACAGAAACTGGAATAATGAGTTGCATTTTCTTGTCTATCATTTCAGTTGATATTTGGTGGAAGTTGTGCATCTTTAACTATTGAGTAAGTCCCTTCCTCTGAGTCCATGCTCAGATCAAGTTCATTACAATTTCTCCCACCCAATGCCCTAAACAAAACAGAAATGCCATCACCATCAATCTCAACAAGCTCTGCCTGACAGCTAACATTAACAGAATGACCTTCTCCAGTTAGATTTTCATTAGTAAAATAGGATGGAAAACAGAGAGTGGCTCAGCTTAGCCAATTTGAACAAATTATCTATGTCATCCTTCTTGATGTCAGTCAATACCTGAGCTGAGCAAGAAAACTCTGCAATTTGGGACCCAGGACAAGACAACATTAAGCACAAAGTTAACATCCTTTAGTTTAACCTCTGAATTAAACCACAGCCAGAATTCTTTACAGGTAATGCAGAGAAGTTTGCAAGTTTGGCTGCTGCAGAGAGTGTGTCTGCAAAGTGCTAACACACGAGCTACAGACCAAGTCTCAGCGTGTCACATTTCCACATGCAAATGCACAGACCTGGCCCAGGCCTGCAGTTCTTTCTGATGACACTAAGAGAATTTGAGCACACTAGTGAAGAGAAGAAAGCCAAAAAATGAGTAGCAGAGCATGTGTCAAATTCCCCAATAGGCCAGGACATCATCCAGATCACTCCATGCTTTCCACACAGCTGCAGCAAAGCCTCTGAACATCTGCTTATCTAAACATACCAGCAGAAATGTCCTGAATATAGCAAACATCTCTGTGCCAGAGCCTCAAATTCAGATTTATTTATTTTTAACCAATTCTTGACACAGAGACACTGAATATTCACTGGTTTCTAACATCCATAAAAAAGGATGATGCCACCACCACAACACACTCAACATGCCAGGCTTCCTCTCCTGGAAGAGGATGCTGCCAGGATGCTCCTGCTGTGTCAGTGAGTGGGAAACACTAACATTGCCCTGCTTAACCTCATCCCATCTCAAATGCCTTCACTTCAGACCTGCTATTTGGTCAGAAAAAGTAACTGGAGTCAAAATAGTTTTGTATGAGCTTTCCACTACTTAAATCCACTTGCTGTAAGCCATTAATTTGTAAGGAGGGAAAGAAGGTGGTAAAAAAAGGAGAGCAGCCTTTTACTCTCTGTCCTTTGTTCATACCACAGTAAGGACCTTATAAAAACTACAGAAATGCAAACCTTGAGAAGGCAGTTGTGCAGTGGGAAAAACAATGTGAGGGAGAAAAGTGCTTTGCTCATCCCCTTGCCAGGCCCAGAGCTTGATTTCCCTTAATGGCTAATGATTAATGTATGACAACAGGATGAATAGCCAATATATCTGAAACATGAGCAACACAGTCCTTCAGTTTTTTGTGGGAATGCCAATATAGCTCAGAAAGAAGACAGACTTCTCCTGTGCCTGGATCAAAATTGATCCGTTCGAATATGAAAGAGAAAAAGGAGGATTCTGCAGAGTGTTTGAACAGGTTTCTTTGTCAGAAGTGAGAAGAATCAGTTCCATCAAATGGAATTCATAAAAGTAGCTTAAAAACTAAATGTTTCCTGCTCGCACAGCACTGCTAAACAGATAACAGCATCAATTTGTTAATAACCAGTGCTGAACCATTACCAGGAACAACGGGAATTTTGTTATGCACTTAGAAGTGAAAATTTTAACATAGATTATAAGACTATTCTATGATAAGGGACAAGATGATCTCTAAGGTTCATTCCAACCCCTTAACATACTATGAAGAAACAATTTTCCTGCTGGAAAACTGGTTGGAAAATTCTCATCTGCTTTCCCATTTCAACAGAAAACAGCCACACACTGTGGCAAAAGTTTGTCAACTCTACCACAGTCATAAACCCAACAGTTCCTTAACCAGCTGCATATGGAATAGAACACAAAATATATCAACATTCACAGTGTCAATTCAGATCACTGACAAAGCACATCTACCACAAGGATGTGTGCAGGAGCAGTTGTTACTATGTGAGCAGAGAACCAAAGCAGCTGTGCTGTGTGAAAAGCAGCAGAAACCCTACCTGCACACTTGGTTCTGGTTGTGAGTGGGGGCCCAGGGGGCCCAGTGCCTCCTTCTCCAGGGCGTGTGAGCAGCACTCGGATCTCATACTCCACGTCAGGATCCAAATGCCACAGTTTGTAATTAGGAGAGTCCACGATGTGTGTTTCTGCCCAGTTCCCAGTGGTTGTCCGGTACTCCACCTCCTTCAGTATGATGGGCCCGTCCCCGATGATGGAGTTGGCGTTGGGTTTGATCCACAGGTAGGTGGCTCCCACAGCCAGCAGCTCGGGAGGGGCGATGGGAGTTGGGGGTTCTGCAGGCAAAAAGAAATCAGAAGAGGTCAGAAAACTCTGTCCAAGAGCTCAAATTTCCATGACTGTGCTGGTTTGAGCTGGAGTAGAGTTAACTTTCTTCACAGAGGCTAGTATGGGGCTATGTTTGGATTTTGTGCAGAACACAGAGTTGATAATGCAGAGATGTTTTTGTTACTGCGGAGCAGAGCCAAGGCCTTTGCTGCTTTCCATGCTGCCACACTGGCAAGGAAGTTGGGGATGCATGGGAGACTGGGAGGAGACACAGCTGGGACAGGTGACCCAAACTGACCAAAGGGATATTCCATACCATAGGACATCATGCTCAGTATATAAGGTGGGAGGAAGAAGGAGGAAGGAGAGACATCTGGAGTGATGGTGTTTGTCTTCCCAAGGAACCGTTACGCGTGATGGTCCCTGCTCTCCTGGAGATGGCTAAACACCTCCTGTCTGTGGGAAGCAGTGAATTAATTCCTCGTTTTGCTTTGCTTGTGTGTGCAGCTTTTGCTTTCTCTATTAAACTGTCTTTATCTCAACCCATGAGTTTTTGTAGCTTTTACCCTTCTAATTTGCTCCCCCATCCCATGGGTGGGGGAGTGAGTGAGTGGCTGCGTG
>NW_008682329.1:220848-233261 GCF_000695815.1 Acanthisitta chloris
CTGCTGGCTGGGGTTAAACCACGACAATGACATATCCACGTAGCACAGCCCCAAAAGTCTTTTGTACCACAGGCACAATTTCTCCTGTCATTTACCAAAGCTTTTAGAAGAATTTCATTTGTTACTCAAAAGAACTTGGAGTTAGGGTTTTTTGTGCTAAAAATTCATCCCCCTTACACTGAGGGTAATGGTAGCAATTCAGAAACACCTGTAAAAATACAGCAACCACGAAGCAATTTGGGTTTAAAATAAAACCCAAAAGTGACTTTTAAAAGTTCAGAAGGTTTATACTTTCTCTATCTTTTAGGCATGTGAGTAACAGCACTCAGCATAATATATGAGGGTGAGGAGGGGGGAAAGAAGTCTTAAATGAAGACAACTGAATGCATTTAGCATATACCATGAATGAAAAGGCTCCAATACAGCCCTTTCTGCCCTGTGACCTGACAGGACAGAATATCCCAGTCACTAATGGTGGTACTGTGGTTCAGCCAAATTCTAATGCTTAACATGACACAATCAGCAACAAGTGGAGAACTCAAATCACTTGCTCATTTTCTGATTTTAGCAAGTGAAATACAGGTTAAAAATAGGATATATTTTCTAATCAAAGCACAGACTACTAGGAAATTTAAACACTATTCAAACATCTTCCCATGACCAATGATAACAACAGCCAGGATGTTGCTTGAACTGCCTCTAACTGGAGCTCTTGGTAGCTCAGAACTAAGAAAAACTCCAAGGTAACAGTGCATCAGCACCTCCTGTCAGGTTTGATTGTAAAGTTTGCTTAACTTCATGAGCAAAGGTACTCAAGAAAGCCTGCAGGAGGCTTGAAGAGTGTCTAGATGTGTAAGAAGCAGCATGAGGAGGCAGCAACTCAGCTGCTGAGTATCACCTCTGTGAGAAAAAGCAAAGCAAGCTGATAAAAGAAATCTCAGCAGCTCCCTTTGATGGAAGCTACAAAAAATAATAAAGTCTACAGAGCTCTGGCTGCCTGCCTGATTTTTATTCTTTCTTTCCCTTCTCTGTCAGTGTATAAATAACACACTTGCATATTGGAAATGGCATGAATAGTGTGTGCCTTGTGGTTTTGAAAACCTGAGCTGAACTGTGCAAGATTATGAGCAATTTCTTGAATGTCATGTAGCTTTCCCTCTGTCACACTCTAATGTAGTTTGCCCTCAGCCTAGAGGACACAAACTCTCCTCTCTTGTGAAAATTGGGGGAGAAAAAGGAGGTTTTTATCCGGCACAGGTTGCCCAGAGAAGCTGTAGCTGCCCCATCCCTGGACATTCAAGGCCAGGTTGGATGGGGCTTGGAGCAACCTGGGCCAGTGGAAGGTGTCCCTGCCCATGGCAGGGGCTGGAACTGGATGAGCTTTATGGTTCCTTCCAACCCAAACCAGTCTGGGATTCTATGATCTCTGTCTCACAGAAATAAACCTATAAATGCTACAACACAACATTGATTTTAGAGTACTAGGGGAGTTACTCTCAACTCCTCTCCCAAAGGTGATTCCTCAAAGAACCCAGAAAACTGGAAGAATCCAGGACCCACAAAAATGTGGAAGAAAAAAAGCTTGAGCACCACATGAAGGGAGGAAGATGGGTCTTGCAGGTTCACATCTGCTCAGTGAAGAGAAACAAATGCACAGAAACTGTTATTATACAAAATGATCAACTGAAGTGTTACTTAATTTCATTTCCTCAGGCTAACTGTTTACAAGGACCCATGCAATCTCCTTGAGATTGACTGCAGGAGTTGTGCATTGTACCTCTGGCAAAAAAAGCAATCTGAATTGTAATTGCAGCAGGTATCCAGCATGAACAAAAACTACTGTCACAAGCTAAGAGTTTTGTGGAATGCTTTTTTCTGTTTTTATTCTTCACTGTTCCCCTAACTCCTGCCAGAATCTCTTGCTGATAGGAAATGCCAACCTGATTATGTTTTGACTTACTGAAGTTATTTCTCCAAGAAAATTGTTTTCAAGAAATACATGTAGATACATTTTCATTAAAAATCAAATTATTATAAATCACAACCGGCTTATTACTTGTTTCTTGGTGCAAGACAATTAAAAGATAGACTTGGTGATTTTTAATTCCCAATGCAAAAAAAACCCATCTTACGAGTCACATCATAGCCAAACACAAGACAAATGAAATATTAAACTCCATTCTCCTGGGCTGCAGACTTCAATAGCAACATGATCCAGGTTACTTTGGGATTTGATTGCAAGTTAGAAGAGATTTATGGGACTGAGCTTAATTAATAGAGCAGTTTATCCTGCTAAACAGACGTGAAAAAACTCATCTAGCAAGTTTAGAAATTACTGTTGCCAAACTGATGGAAATTAAGTCGTCACACAGCATTACCAACTTATCATGGAATCATAGAATTTTAGGGCTTGGAATGGAGCTTGTAGATCATCCAGCCCCACCCCCCTGCCCTGGGCAGGGACACCTCCCACCAGAGCAGGTTGCTCAAGGCTCATCCAACCTGGCTGTGAACACTGCCAGGGCTGGGGCAGCCACAGCCTCCCTGGGCAACCTGGGACAGTGTCTCACCACCCTCACAGCAAAACACTTCCTCCTAAGACCTAATCTAAATTTCCCTTTTGCAATTTCTCCCCATTGCTCCTTGTCCTGTCCCTGCAGTTCCTAACACAGAGTCCCTCTGCAGCTTCTCTGGAGCCCCTTCAGCTCCTGCAGGTGCTCTGAGGTCTCCACACAACCTTCTCTTCTCCAGGCTGAACAGTCCCAACTCTCTCAGCCTGTCCTCACAGGGGAGATGCTCCAATCCTCTAAACAACTTTGTGGCCTCCTCTGGACTTGCTCCAACAGTTCCAACTGTCCATGTCCACATACCATGTCCTCCTTAAGTTGAGGACACCAGAACTGCACTCAAACTTCTCTGTTTTAGTCCAAATCTAAACCTTCCCCATCAAAAATAAATTGTGATGGTGGTTCCCCTTCCCCCCTCTCCCCTATTAATATTCCATTTTCTGTACCATTTGAAAAACAGGTGCTGTAAAATAATACACAATTAGGAATTTGAAGTGTTGCTTCCATATCCTGACATTAAGAAAATGAAAGAAACAGACATTGCAGCAGCTATTCAAGGCTAAATCCTACCTCACTGAAAACAATGGATTCTTTCCTATTGGCACAACTGGAGAAGCTTTTCTGTTTCAATATCACTCTGTGTCAAATTCCTGCAAGTGATCTAAATAATTTGCCCATTATTTAGCAAAACAGGCACACAACGAGGCCCATTTTTTGCCCTCTGTAACAAAACTCACTTGTCAGTTACAGATGACCAACCTGATGTTCTGAGCTCACTATTTTAATTAAAATCTCCATGTGACCTTGATTAAATAAATATGGTGACAGATTGACCTTGTACACAATTGTTACAGGGTGGAAGATAAATGGACTCCATGAATCCTTAAGGTGCAACTGGAAAGGCTGAAAAATTAGAGAAAAATCCCCCAAACCAGTTATCACTCTCTCCTGAGAAATAATCCATACCAAAAAAAAGGCATTATAGAAAATTTAATCCTAAAACAGCTGCATAAACCTCTTAAGCAATGGATTTTATATGAATGAAAATTTTTTACAATATTTCTTCTCTGTTCATAACAAAATCATCTGATAAACTGTACAGCCAAGGTGAACATCAAGTCTCACTTGCATAGGATGGGCTGTGGCTGGTTTTAAACAAAAAGCCAAATGCTACAAAACTAGTATATCCTCAACAATTCTGTTTCTGAAGTTTTGTCCTGTACTCCCTCATTTTTATTACTGCTTTGTTTCCTCACATGCAAATGACATACAGCACAGGTTCAAAACATAACATCAGAGGAGACACAGTGGTTTGATTCTTTGGGGGCTGAAGAAGTGGGATGGGATCTGCTATCAGAAGACATTTTCATAAAATCATCATAGAATCACAGAATTTAGGGGTTGGAATGAAGCTTAGAGATCATCTAGTCCCAACCCCCTGCCCTGGGCAAGGACACCTCCCACCAGAACAGGTTGCTCAAGGCTTGAGCCAACCTGGCTGTGAACACTGCCAGGGACAGCCTCCCTGGGCAACCTGGGACAGTGTCTCACCACCCTCACAGGAAAAAACTCTTTTCTCACACCCAACCTAGACTTTCCCTCCTTCAGTGTGAACCCATTACCCCTTGTCCTATCACTGCAGTTCCTAACACAGAGTCCCTCTCCAGCTCCTTGTAGACCCTTCAGATACTGAAAAGTTGCTCTGAGGTCTCCACGCAGTCTTCTCTTCTCCAGACTAAACAGCCCCAACTCCCTCAGCCTGCCCTCATAGGGGAGATGCTCCAGTGCTCTGATCAACTTTGTGGCCTCCTCTGCACTTGCTCCAACAGTTCCATGTCCTTCTTATGTTGAGGGCACCAGAACTGCACACAGTATTCCAGGTGTGGTCTCATTAGAGCAGAGCAGAGAGGGAGAATCACCTCTTTTGACCTGCTGGCCACACTCCTTCGGATGCAGCCCAGGATTTTGCCTGACAACAGGATGTGTGTTTTTAAACATGATAGTGCTTATTCCCCTACTAATGGGAATTGTAAGCTTTTCTCACCACGTCCTAAATGAGCAGCTGGGGACTGTGCTTGCCAAACGGATGAGAATGGGGCTGGAAGGCAAGGAAAGCAAATTTCAAGCTTCTCAAAACTCTCTTAAGTAAAAAAACCACAGAACCAAATGTATTTATATAGTTTTCACACAATAGCCAGACTGTCTGAGCAGCATCTTTGGACACCCTTTCTAGTTTTACTCCATAGCAATAAGCAGTCTGAGCTCTGAATGCCAATATTTACACTGGCATTGCCTATTAGCACACCTCCTACCACTGTCAAAAGTGCAGCAGGTAAATTTTGTTTTCCAATGATTGTCCAAACTTCCAGTTCCACTTGTTGCACAAAAAAAGTGTCACATGGATGTTACAATATTTAGCCTGAGAAGATTTCACTGTGCTGACACTGAACTAAGTTTTTGTCTAAAAGAGAGACATTCAGCTCTGTCTCACAGTAATGTAAGAGGCTGACAGCAGTGGCACGTGTCAGCAGTGTTGGAAGAGTGTGCCAAGCGCATCAATAGAATGAGACATTAATTCACCTGGACAGGTAAATTGCACCAGTGAATGATATGGTCTGTCTGTGCCCAAAGAAAAGTGCCCACAACCAATTCTGAAATCAACAGTTCTGGATATGTAATTCAAGCCAAAATCCAGAAAAGTGAGAAAAGAGGAAGATTAGGATTTCTACAGCCTACAGAACAAGGGGCGATGGTTTCACGAGTTTGTTCATTTTAGAGATGCAAAAGTCTTTACTGTTGGATTTTGCATCTCATTGTGAAACAGATCAGTCCCAGCAGGTAAACATCACCCTTACACTTCTTCTCCCCCATGACCATTCCCATGCTATGGAATACACAGGTCTCTTCTTGCCCCTGTTGAGATTAACACCACATCCATGCTCCTGAACCATCAGCCACAGGATGTTTATGTGCTTAGCAATCAATTTACCCTTTTAGTTTGTGGCAGGATGGTCACCCAGCCACAGATCTAGAACATTAGAGCAATAAGTAGGGGCTGCACTAGACAATGCTGGATTGTCCTATGGAGTAGTAAATTCATGTCAGTACTCTCCATCTGATCCTTCCTCCCAACCCAGAATTTACCAACACAGCAATAAGTAACTCCAGTCCTCTGGGATATAGAATACTCATTTGCCACAGCATGGAATGTGCTTTTCCCTTTTGCTTTTCCCTTAAGAGCTGGTGCTTCTGTCTGCAGGAGACTCACTACACATTTTGTGCATAAGAAGTGAGGGAGAAAAGAAAAATGTGCTAGAAAGACGTGAAAGAATAGAGCAAAGTGGTCACAGAATCAGCATAAATGCAATGAAAAAGAAGAGCTGAGCAAATCCCAGGGGACAACAGTCAATATCACCAAAGAAAGCCAGTGGAGCAAGAGGCTCAATATTTGGCAGGATGCTCCTCTTCTAACATCCCCCAAATTCAAAGACTACAGACTATTCCCTTTACATCTCACAACATCATAGGTGTAGTACATTAAATACACAAAGGGAGAACTTGCTGCAGCCTGGTGAAAATGAAGAATACATATTCAGTATGTTTTATTTTCCCCTTAAGAAGAAGTGGAAATGCTCCTTGGTGATTTGAACACACGTTCTAAATTGAGCAACTAGGCTGCCTGGGCTTAAAGAGAAGAACACAGCAATGCTTACAGGAGTGACTGTAAAGCAGGAGAAAAACCTCTTAACTGTTTCCTAAAAGCACTGCAGTCACCATGCCAAGCAGCTGGAACAAACCCTGATTGAAGAAAGTTCAGCTCTATTAGTGTCCTCTCATCAAACAAACATTTACAAAGTCGCCCTGAGTCCACAAAGAGCTGGTCCAGGCCCAGTGCCTCCTGCCAACCCTTCTAATGGTGTTACAGGCTAAAGGAGAGGGGCACCAGATACCAAGTGGGAATTACTATTTCATTAGCATTTCACACTCTTTGTGTCTCAGAAGCTTAGCCTGAATCCCACCAGAGCCTCAGAGGATGCTTTCATTCTCTAATAAAGAAGAAAATAGCATCGGATTAGTTGAACAGTATCTCATTTCCCAGTGTAAATTAAGTGAATTAGATGGAAGAGTCTGGGCTCTAATTGTAAAGCTTATTACAAGAACTCACATAGATTAGAACTGAATGCTTCTCTTTGAGCCATCATTTGTTCTGTACCAGAGTTAAAAAGGTGACTATAGACTCTCCCAGGGCTCAGTGTTGATATGTAAGAATCTCCAGGACTGCAGCAAAACACATCTCTAAGCCTTGTGCACTGCCAGTGCCAGAAGGCAACCTTTCCCACATGGATAGGAGCATTACCCTCCCCAGTGCTCAGGCAGGCTCTGTAGGTAATCTCCAAGACTGACAAGCTCCCCAGGGTTGGAATCATGGACAATTAACTCTCTCTTTTAAAGTGCATGTAATTTTCTGAGTTTTTCAACTGCAAAATAGCTACAAAAACAAATCACGAAGAGGAGCAGCAGTTTGCTTCTGGTTGCTTATGGAATGTCACTGCTATGGAATGCCATTCTGTTGACAGAGATCTTTCATGGACCACAAAAGGACCAGCACAAGGACTTTAATACATCCATGAGCTGATGACAAATATCCTGATTTACTAAGCAGCTTTTGGATGTTCAAGACTGATCTCAGGTTCCCTTTGTAGTCAGTGGAGGGGAATGGACTCATCTTAAGGTGCATATCTAAGACAGCTAGAATTAACTGCTCCCTGATCCCTCCTCTATTTTGACTGGTATTAAAATATAGATGAGATACATTTTACCTCCTTACTTATTTTCTCAGCACAATGTCTTCAGTGTGAAATACACTGAGGTATTGGATAAGTTGGTCTATCAAGGGGGAAGCCAAGAAATAATACTGAGCACCTGTAAACCCCTTGAATTCTCTCCCAATGTCCTCACTCAGGGCAGCAGAACTCGGGGACTGCAGTCTAAAACCATCTCATGAAGATATATGATGATGTTTTTCTCTGGAAAAGATGAGCACAACTCACTTTCTCTTTATATGTGCAGCCAGAGCATGCACTGGTGATGCTCTTTGATTTAATAATTTAATACTTAAAGTGCTTCTCAAATGAAGAATTTCTTACTGAGACTGTTTTGAGGCTGGAGCATCTTAGTCTCATCTGTTGATGGGATACACAGAAAAAGGTTCAGGTTTCATTTGATCAGAACATGAGGGAAAAATAAAAAGCCCATGATTTTCCAGCATCTAACTGTCCAGTTTGATCCTCCAGGAGCAAGTCCACTGTGCTTGAACCAAGTCCTGATCTCCAAACTCAGCCTTGATGTATTTTCCTTACACAACAATTAGCAATTTTTAATATTTCCTACTTCCCTCATTTCTTGGGACTTGCCCTTGATGAGACACATAATTTATGTGTGGATTAATGCTGTTTCTTAGTCTTGAAATGACCTTGAAATGAAGAAAACCAAGTCAAGGTTCAACTTAAGAACACGTCTGAATAGAGTAATTACAAAGGCATCACAAAGTATGAGACCTAAGCATCATCTCTCCTTCAATGAGGGAGATGAAAATAGAAGAACTTTGCAGAAACTCTGGTCAAAACATACTGATTTCTCCACTAGAAATTGCTGCAACTGTGCATGCACCAACAGTCAGGCAATTTGCAGGTTACTACTAAACCTGTGCCTGAGTTGTTTTTTCCCCAGGTGATAAATCCCAGAGTTATTCCAGTCTATGTGTATTTACAATCCACATTGCTTCCTTTAACAGCCAATTCTCTAACACTACAACCTGAAAAATCACTCTATGGAATGCTGCTCTTCCTTGTGGCTCCACCAAGCCTGTACAAAGAGATGGAAAACTGCATTCACATCTAAAACAAAGGGCCTTTCTACCAGTCAGTACTCAGGACCAGCTTTGGCTCTCTCTCGTGTTTCTAACTCCATGGACTATTTGAACTCATATATCATGTGTTATTAAATCTATTTCAGCTTTCTGCATGAACAAGCTGCTAATCTCCCATAGGAACTGAAAATGTAAACTCAACAAGCACCAAAAAAGAAGAGAAGAAAGGCAGGAATAAACACATAAACCATGAAACATGTAATTTCAGGTCAACTCAAGTTCAAGCAGTTTCATCAGTTGCTATGTTACCAGCTGATGGTGGTGGGAAAGGACAGAGGCAAAAGGATTTTATAGCTTCGTCTGTAGTGGCTATTTAGCAACTTTGCTTTCTGGCACATCTCTGTCTGCAGAATGAAGGATCATTAGTCTCTAAGGTGCTGAAATGGCAAGTGACTGGAGGTATTGACTACCAGGAAGCAGCATGGAATGGTTTGTCTGGATTGATTAAGTAGCTTAATCCATAGCAAGCTGCTGGGTTTGCAGGAAAAGCCTGAGGCAGGATTCTTCATTTCATTTAAGGCAAAGTGAGGAAGCAAACATCTCATTGCCCTTTACCTCCCTGTCCACCTAGGGATGTGCAGAACAGATGGGGATCAGTAAGGAGAGCTGAGGAAATAGCCAGGCTGAAGTTTAAACCTGAGAGAACACCAGAGCAGTGACTTGCAGACTCAACAATGTCCACTCTGCTGTTGCACCACTGATGCTGATCTCTCCTCTCAAACAAAATCTGTATCTCAGAGCTGGGACTGCTTAAAGAGTGAGGACATTGGTGTGTGCAGGGCACTGTGAGGAACTGCTCACAGCCAACCCTCACAATATAGTGGTGAAGCAAGTCTAGGTATGCTGTTTTATAACTGGAAATCGTGATTAATGGCTTGCTGTAGGGCCAGAGACTGAATGTAGTCTTGTGTTCCAGCTTCATGACCTCCCTCCCACAAAGAAGTGAATGCCAGGCTTGACATACAAATTTAGGGTCGTTTAGTCAATGAAGAAAAATGTTTTTGTTTCAGCATTTATTTTCTCATGGCAGATCTGTGATAAACACTTGACCACAAGTCAAACGTGCCATTAAAAAGAGCAGGTGCTGTAATAGCAGATAGCTAATGTGCCCACAGGGACCTCAGGGAGCACCGTGGTGGAGACACCCCAAGGGGAACTTTTCAACCAACATTCTTGTGCCACATGAAGCAGCATCTAACAAACTAGTCAGGCAACCAAGTCTCACAGTGGAAGGTCACCTGAGTGCAGGTTTGCTTGATATTAATCTGAGCAAGAACACTGCTCAGATCTCAGTTTTCATAGGAAACTAGGATGAAGCACAACAGATTAATTTCCAAAGGAACTTTGCTTGTTTTGAGAAGTCATTCCCCTCCTGCCTTAACTGACTCAAATTCCAGACCTGGGCAGGCTATGGGAACATTAGTAGCCCAAGGGCAAAGCAAGCTTTGCTGTTATCACACCTATGCTTCATTCAAATTTAAACATTTTCTCTGTTTACTTCTTTCTCTGGGATAAGCACAGCTGTACACCCTGGGAAACCTGAAGAAACTACTTGAATACCTGGATATTTATGACATTTAAATATTCCTCATGCAGATTCCAAAACATTGACAGTAATAACACCTACAGAAACTGTCCTATGGTTTGCACCTAAAGTAGCATATTTCATCCCCAAAATTCAACACAGAGATTAATTATCCTTCCACTTTTATTGACAAAGTGTGATAAAGAGCCAAGTTCCTGCCAATACCTATCCTGCTGCCACTAAGGCCATGCTGCTTATACAGCTGCATGAGCAACCTAATCAGTTATTACAATGTCAGTATGGCAAAACTTTGCTTGTGGTGGCAAAAAGAACCACATCCAGAAAGAACAACTTCAAGTTCCATGGCAATTTCCAGAACATAAAGGGATCTCTTCCACCTTTAAGTCATAAGCCAAGCTCTCCAGCTCCTGTAAAACACACCCAAAAGAAGAAAGTCTGCCTGCTACAGAGATATAACACCCAAAAATGATTATTTGCATTAATACTTCTGTATTTCAGCTACGTTTTTTCCAGAGAAGGAACAACCTTTCTACTTCTGAATGTAACTGCAAGAATACCTGACAGCCAATCCTACTAACCCTAAAGACCTGAAGGCCACCAGAGACCTAGATGTTATGGTTTTACTGGTTTTTCATGTCTCCCAATATTCCAAAGAATGCTGCAGTTAGTTAAGGAATTCTTTTGCTACATCCTTCCTTGTTGCTCTGTTGTCTCTGAGTTAACTATAACAAGACCTTCTACCCTCAGACAAGTCTGGGAGCCTGTTTAGGCTTTGGAAGAGCTGCAACATGGTTCATGGAGTTCAGATTACAGCACTGAAGTGAGTTTTCATGGGTTCTGTATCTGAAAAGCAATGTCAAGTCAACCTTAACCTTAACCTCCTGCATTTGGGGTTATACAACAGAAACCTGCTCATCTAGAGAAGTCATGTTTCATTCCCATTATACCAAGTTTTATGCATATCCACCAAGACCTCAAATCAGCTTCTTTCAAAGAGAAAACTTTCTTATATAATATATGCTCCAAAGGTAGAAATGGTATGTCAAAAGGTTTTATTAAAGAGCTGGAAAACAGATATTTACTGTGTCACAAATCTTCCTAGAAGAGAATCTGATGCCCAGGCAATATCTGCATACATGACTAAGCAAACTACTAGCAGTTTCTCCATTAAAGCACACTTTTCTGTCCAGAGTTTTCTGCCCACAGTATATTATTACTCCCCCAATCAATGCAAATTGAACCTGGGCTTTCCTGAGAAGGTACAGATTCAATTTGGATTTACTGATTTAATCAGCTGAGAGTTCCTTACATAGTCTGGTTCCCTACAGGCATACATTGACTAAGTTCCTGAGATTCTGCATGTGCTGCAAAAGCTAAAAACAGGAGGGGGAAAGAGGATGGGAAATCTATCAAGGCACGAGAGAAACTTTTTTGTTTCAGTATGAGGAATGGTACAAAGATCATACTGTTGGATCATCCTTACAGGATGATGCACATTGGTATATGAATTTTGATATGCAATCTGCCAGTTTCCTCTACCTGTATTCCTTGGGGATGGCTACCAAACAGGTCAAGAAACAGAATTCACTCAAGCTTTCTGGCTAAAACAAGGTCACCAGATAACCTAAGCATAAGGCCAAACATGATGAAGCATTACAGCTTTGCAGAGTGCGATAGGAGGTCACTGGTGACTGAGGGAAAGGGATTATTTGTGTTTCTATACTTAACACACCTGCACAATTTGTATTGCTGTGATGTCTCTATCCTGGTGATAAACACTCTGCAAAGTCTACACCAGTTTGCAACTCAGGACACGTGGATAGACAGAAGAGAAGGAAGCAGTGATGAGTGTCAGCCAGCAAGACAGGCTACAGTCTTTATGCATTATCAGCCTGTTACCAAGTACTTTGTAGTCATAACAACAAAATTGAGAGATGCCAATTACCATAATAGTGAGCACATAATTAGCAGCAGCCTGAGCAACTTGTCATCCTGCAAAACTGAAGAATCAGCAACCAAAATGCAAAGTGACCAACACAGAAGGAGGTACAAAAAGTTTTCTTCCTACATTAGAGTTTCAAATCAGGATACAGAAAATTATTTTTCTCCTTTGTAAGGAACAGTTTAGCACTTGGTACAAGGACTCCTTCACTCAGTAGAAAAGTTATTATGCTCAATTCTGTGATTTGAAGCGTTGATGGATAAACAAGATCAGCAAGGAAATGCCACAGAGTTTGGAAATTAAGTTTTGAACTCTAAAGCTGTATCTTTCATGTTGAAGCAAAATATCAAAGCATTTGCTACATACATAAAATGGAGTTAGAACACACAAGGGTTTATTTTCCCATTACTTTGCATATGTGGAATTCCT
>NW_008682329.1:233281-253673 GCF_000695815.1 Acanthisitta chloris
TCAAAGCACGAGGCAGAGGAGTCACTGGGTAAGCTGTCACATATATCAGCATCAATGTCTGTTAGAGATTTTATTGCTACATAATTATCAAGCATGGGGTCAAAATTCATTCTTCATACTGTCAGTAATTCCTGTCAGGTACTAGGGGAAACATTCAATTCCTAACACATCTCAACATGAAACTGTATTGCAGCATTTCATGGAAACAAGAGGCAGAGGAGTCACTGGGTAAGCTGTCACATATATCAGCATCAATGTCTGTTAGAGATTTTATTGCTACATAATTATCAAGCATGGGGTCAAAATTCATTCTTCATACTGTCAGTAATTCCTGTCAGGTACTAGGGGAAACATTCAATTCCTAACACATCTCAACATGAAACTGTATTGCAGCATTTCATGGAAACAAAGCAACTGCAGGAAGAACAGCAACACAAACATCTAGAATAGCCTTGCACAAATGTCTGGAAGGACCTGAGTAAGCACAGGAAAGTGATCATTTCTTCCATTTTTCCTTCTATTTATTTTCTGTCTTTACAAGTAGAAACCTACACTGTCCAAATAAGCTCTAGTTAATACCTGAGGAGATCTTTCTTCAATGCCACAGAAAACCATTTGTTGCTCACAATTTACATACCCTGCTTGGAGCTCAGATACAAAACACTACAAGCAAATCGTTAGACATAATCACCACCTTCAGAAGAGCTGGAGAAAAATTACTGTAGGTCAAATCTTCCTCAAAATCCTTGCACCAGGGATGTCTCCTGTTTGGTAAGGCTATTTAAACTGAATTCTTTTTGCTTCAAACTAAACTGGTTTTGCCTGACTCAGAGTTCCTCTTTCCAAGGTATCTTTACAAGCAGTAGAACATCTCCCAGGTTGAGAACAGGCAGAGTGTTGTGTAGTGTTTGGCTTTAATGAATAGCTTGTTAACCATTCATCACCTTAGCTCCTCGTAGATTTGCTTAATTATTTAAGAAATACAAAGATTCTTTGGCAATGTCCCAATTCTTCATTAGTTTATGCTGATTCAAGTCCAAAATAAATGGAGTTACCACTGTGATGCAAATAAACCAAGTTTCTGCTCTTTTGTTCCTAGGTAATCTGAAATGTTGATGATTCCTTATCCTTCACAGGCAAGCTGATAAGAACTAGCACCAGAGGGAACTATTTTCTAACAGAATCTGCACTGTGCCTGCTCTGAACCCATTTGTTGCTTAGTAGGACACTGGCACAGCTCCACAGTCTAATGAACATGATTAAAAATGACTTGATGAATTTAGTCTATTGAACAGGTGGCTATAACCAGCCTGGAGGGAAAAAAACCACTATATGCTAGGTAGAAATGCTTTATGCTTTCTAGAATTGTTTAAACAACAATAAGTCTAGGGACTTAGTAGAGACAAATTTCAAGCATCTCAATTCCATTAACTGATGCCTGACAAAAATTCTGCAAGGACCAGGAGCAAAAAGTGAGAGCAAGGGAAAAAAAAAACCAAAACACTGCTTGGCTGCCTGTGCCTTCCACCACAACATGAATATTTGATTAGGTCTTGGGGTATCTGGAAATAGGAGATGATGAAAGAGTTAGTCAAGGAAGGACACTGCTCAGCGAGCACAGCTGTTACCAGGCAGTGGAGTGCAGCCTGCCTCTGAGGGCCTGGCTGAAATCCCCAGCAAATCCAGGGAAAAGCACAGGCAGCAGCTCACAGTCAAAAGAAGCCATGCCAACTGGATAAAAAGTGACTGGAGACAAATGAAATTGCTGGGGAACTTGTCAAACTGACAGGCACATACTGCTGGTACCCAGAGCTGGGGCACAGGGGGAGGATAATAGGGGTTTAAATAGAGTTGTCTGATGGTGGTTTATGATAAGATTACACAAACCCCTGATTTGAAGTGTGCCATAATTTCATAAAGGTAAAGAACTGAGCTAAGCCCATCTGGACCATCTGAGCAACTGTGGTTGGTTCATGCACAGGTATTCTACTCCCTGAGCAAAGCATTACAGGATTTCATTTCCAGCAGAGTTAAAGTGATGCAATAGCCACACAAGGCTACACTGGGAGTCATGGAACAGATATAGAACCAGCCCCAAAACTGTAACAAACCCCCCTGAAATCAGCTTGATTACAAGTGTTCTTCCTTATTAAATGGGAGACAAGAAAAACAAAGAGCAGAAAGAAATCTGCTGCTTTCATCTAACAAAATATATTTCAAAACTTTTCCAGGGGAAGCACCAGCTCTTGAATAGTTTATGTTAGACAAATGCCTTCAACTCTGCTGCTCATCTTGACAGCTGCACTTTAATTTATTTGTGTAACTCTTATTGGAAGTTGAGTAAAATATGGAATGCAGTGAATCCACACAGTGATTTAGAGCCATTGCACACACATCTGTCACAAGTGCCAGTTTGAGCACGATCTGCCATGCAACTGGCAACTGTGCACTTCATTGGTAATAAAATCCAGGGCTATATTTCCTTGAGATCTACCAATATTCACTGCAGAAAAGCAAACTGCCCTGAAACATGGACAGTACAATTGAGATGAATGCACACAGACCCTACAAGCTTCAGCTGCAAAGATAACAGTGTTCCACTTCTCCTGATATTGTTGGAAATGCCTGAAATTTATCTAAGAATGTAAATCACCTCTTTGTATAGAGCAAAAAAAAAAAAAATCCCAATGATGCAAAGGCAAGTTATAACCTAGAACTAAGAGGATATATGTTACAGGGAGAAACAAGTGGTTCATATACACTCAACCCTTTTTTTCTTTTTATAGGGTTCTGAGGAGCTCATTTGGAATTTACTGTGCATGTAAATGCCAAATGAATTTCAAGTACTGTGTTAGCTGCCAATCCATTACACCAGCCCCTGCAATTTTAACTTATAGCTCCTAACTGCCTGCGGCACCAGGTTTGGATTCCAGTCCTTACATTTAGATAATCTTGTTATCCTGTGAAAATCACTCTGTTAACATCTCATCCCACCTCCCAAACAAGGGGCACTTGCAGTGGAACATTGCCCAGTGCTTTAGAATGGAAACAGGAACACATGAGAGGCTACAAATGAATTCTGTTCCACAGCGAAGGGTTTCAATACTGAAATGACTTTACAGATAGGTATTAAATTTAACCAGGAGTTTAAGGTCCTTCTTTTTGAGACATCACAGCAGGTAAGAGCAGACAAAAAAAGAGGAAATTGCTGCCTCTTCCATCTCTATGCTGAAATGGCTGGTAAAGCCTCTTATTCCTGAAGGTGAACAGGAACCACTGGAAGATCAGCAGACAATGATTCCTGCATCCTTTCTGCAGAGAGAAGCATTTCTTTTGCTGGGAAATCCAGCACAATGCATCTCTAAGAGCTGCAGGAGTAACTGCACACCCTCCAGTACTTCATGGTCCTGAGAGGCTGGTGTCAGGAAAGAAGTCCCTGGAGGTGTTTAAGATGAGACTGGATGTGGCACTTAGTGCCATGGGCCAGTAACCACAGTAGGGTTGGACTCAATGATCTTTGAGGTCTCTTCCAACCTGGTTGATTCTATGATTCTAAGACTTTGGCCTGTTCAAGATTCTGATGGAAAGAATCCTTTGGGTCCTGGACAGAAGAGTGGCCCAGGAAAACTGGCTGATTTTCAAGCATCACCTCCTCAAAACTTGATGTTAAATAGTAAGTTACTCATTCATTATTACCATAGACAACATAGAACTCCAGGAACTGGTTTCAGGGTTCTGCAGAGCACTCTCAGCTCAGAATGACAGGCACAACTCATAAGTTGAAGGAAATGCACACATCAGTAGTCTCAAACAGCTCAGAACCAGGAATAATACTGTCCCTAGTGAAGCCAGAGAGGGGTCAAATCAGGTGTAGTGAGTTGCTGGGAATTCCACAAACAGACTGTCAATTTTGTGCTTGCAGTGTACTAAATATTTTCTTCATCAGAAAGCCAATGTTTCCATAATGGCTTTGTGTATGTGTTCATCAGAATTACTGCTGTAATTTACACTTCTATGTTTAAGCCTCTTTTCAGTGCAGGCATAAACAAGGTGTTGATTTATAAGATCTGGACTTTTACCCGTAACACCTGTCAAAAGGAACTCATCGAAACTAAGATGATGTCTCCAGCTTCCTAAAAAGAGTAAGGTCAAAATCTCCAAACCAATTTCTTTGCATTATTCAAAGCAAGGAAACAAAATCTTCTGAAGAATTAAAACTAGACTGTGGTGCAGTTTGTCTTACCAACATAAGGTATGAAAAGGCTTTGACTGAGCTTTAATTGTGTGAAGACAGCAGGCAATGTAACAGATCATGAAGAAAGCAGCACACACAGTGCTCCCATGGCACAGCCCCACAGGTATCCCAAGCTGTGCCTGTATTAAGTGGCCAGAATTAAAATCCACAAAGTCAATAACCACAATTAGCTAACTTGACCCATATGGCCTTTTCGAGTGTCTTTTAAGTGGTTTTTACTTGAATTGTGTGTTACAAACCCCTTCATTTCTTTGATTCATTAAGTTCAATGCCTCCTTCACACGTTTAGGAACAGCAGTATCTGGCTCTTCAATCAGCAGAATCCCTCAAGAGACCTAAGGTAGCCACATGAAAGGGGCACAGGAGCATGAAAATGGAGATTTTTTAGAAATCTCATCTGATATGATTAATTACTTAGCTAGATTAATTTACCACTAAATTGCACCCAACTCCTAGCCTCAAAAATCACAGCACAGATTTAGATTCTAAGCCTATGAATCAACATTGTAATAACTAGGCATTACAAGACTCAGGGATGAAAATCTAGACACCTCCTACCTTCTCAGGCCAGCAAGCTCCTGCAGTTGAGCTAAGGTAGGGTAGCAGCAGCACTACCAACTCATCCCTGAGCAGCCTGTCTTGTGCTCAATTTCATTGGAATTAAGAGACAAAGAGATGTCTCAATGTGATGTCAGCTTAGGCAAAACTCTTCATTCTTTGTGGCTCAGTTAAAGTGCCTTCATGTAAAACTCAGTTGTGTTCACATGCAAGATTTTTCAATGGGAAGTAATGTATGTGGATAATAATAGCATATGCATCTCACAAGGACTTGTGAAATAAATCTAAAGGCATTTTCTTCTAGGTAGACAAGAGGAAATGCTTAGTACCTGTACATGATGAGAAGTCAATTTGCAGTTGTGGCATTCTTGTTTTCCTTGTTAAAAAACATCTTTCAGAATGTTGCTACAACTTATTCAGGAGAATTAACTATAGCCTAGTGCAATACAGAAGGCAAATGCAATGACTCAAAGTAGCATTTAGATATCACAGCTCTCCTATAAAAAGCCAATTTCATGGCAAACTTAGCAAGTCCTCTCTATAGAAGACTGAGAATCTCTGTGAACGATGTACAAGCACAACAGCTGAATACAGTCATTCATTCCAATATGGCACAGATATAATTTGACACACAAAAAGCACTAAAGGACTGCAGTATGGCTCATATTGGGGAAAATTTCCTCTCATTACCCCTATCCCAAGATTATATGTATTACAAGATACATTGCTATTGCTTTATTTGTTGGAAATAGCAGTGGAAAATGTGATCATGGATCATTTCTGATTGTTCAAACGACAAGTCACTCATGGAACAGGTAAGAGTTGCAAACACACTTAGAATCCCTTCTTTTTCCACCACCAGGATTGAATGATACACTGCAATGCACAAAAACTCATTGTCAGTGGTAAATTCTGTGAAGAGCTTTAGCCTAAAAAGGTACAATAGGTAAGATGCATATTCTGCCATTCCTACTTACCTGGTCTTTATAGTTTCTCATTAATCCATAGCAGTGTGTGCAATTTACAGTCCAGTGGGTCCAGTCTTACTAAATGATTCATTCCACCTCTTTTAAACATATGATCCCATTCTCTTTTTCCTACAAAATGGACAGGGATTCATTCTTGGGCCATGGGAAGTGTTCTGTCCCCTCTTCCCAAGGGATTCTGTGCTGCTCTCTGCCCAAGCACTGCACAGATGGGGACAAGTGTGTCATGGTCAAAGTTGAGGCATTTCTCAGCACATAACCAGCCATATGCCCATTATATAATGTCAAATTTGCTTACCATACAAGAGCCTTCCAAATACCAGCCAAGGAAGAGCTGGTACAAACCTGGAGTGCATCCATAAAGAGCTATACAGACCAGCACAAGAATTTGGCTTCTTCCCTTCTTTCCATGGCAGGGAGTTGGAACAAGATAATCTATCAGGTGCCTTCCAACCCAAATCATTCTGTGATTCCACATGTGGCATTAAGGACTGGCAGGAACACACCAGGATTTATGCCTGTCACATGCAATTTTCGGGCCAGCTGGTTTAGCAAGTTATCTTTGCTGGTTGTTTGCCAGACCTCACTGTCCCTCTCGTACAGTGTGATGGCTTAAAGGGACTGCTTTGTTTATCTTATTCAAGGAAACAAAACAACACCCAATAGCTGAAGCTGTGAGGAGCAGGGGCAGCATGGATTGGATACAGCAGCAACTCCTCTCCAATGTCTAATAGTACAACAGGTTCTGCTGTTGGAGCAGATCCTGTCTTTACATAAACACAGGTTTGTGCATCAATATTTTCACAAGCCTGGCCTGAAGGCTCAAGGTCTTTAGCCTTTAAGGTGTATTGCAAAACCTGGCAGAACTTGCAGTAAATGAGCAGCTGTTGAAAATTACCCCATGGCAACAATGAGAAGGAAAAAACTTTTAGAAAGTTATGTTTTAGACAACCTCCTACATTTAGAGTAGGCCCCAAATGCATTTCCTAAGTCTGTGCATTCTAAAATATCAGCCCTATTAACCTTTCTTGTTAGAAACACACAAAAACTCCAGAAAGTAGAAAGGTAACTTCCACTCTGTAGAGGTATAAAAGGGAAAACAAAGCTTTGAAGGAATTTCTCAAACTAAAAAAAATAGGACTTGTAATGAGGCAATCAAAATCTGCTCTGAAGAGCAGAGATGAGGAAGAATATAATTTGTCATGATCCTTTAAGAGCCCCCTATAGAATGAAGGTAGAGCTACCTGTATTTGAATTCTACTCCATCTGGTCAAGAAACAAGATACAGGAAGAAAGAAAAAAAAAATTAAAGGAGAAAACCACTTTCATAAAGCTGTGATTTGAGTGAAAACTTCCAGAAAATCAAGAGTTATCTCACTAGTTATTATCTCAGTAGGGAGGTGTCACAAAGCATTTGTTCACCACATCCCTGTATGGACCCTCCAGTGCAGAAAACCTGCACAAGAACAGAGAAACAGATCATTTTTACATTAAGGGCTTAGTCCTTCCATGAAACATGAACACTGAAAGCATCTTAGTTTCTGAGGGTAGTAGAGACCAAACTTTTGAAGGATAGGTTCAGGATAAGATATAGATAATTAAAAATCCTCTGGGAAGCAGCACAAACCATGGCATGGATCAAAATCAGAGCTAGAATCATCTCTGTGTCAGCTACAATATATCTACTTTTGATGGCACATCAATTTTAAATGTTTCTGATTCCTGAACTCTGTCATGAGACAGAAAGAGATGAGATAAATACCAGAATGCTTGAGGTAAAGAACAAGCTGATTCAACTTTGAGAAGCATCTTACTGCTAAACATGCACTGCAAAGGAGAAAATGCTGTCCATCCACAGTGAATTCCTGCTTATCCTGCCCACATCTCCTGTCAGTCAGCATGTCACAGCAGAGTGACTGCCAGGAATGACTGTGTAGGTAACAGGGAATTGCACAGGGAGTCACTCTCCCATCTTTGCTGGTTAGGCTCCAGGATGCTGTTTCTCTGTGCTTTCATCCTCTGTCTTGTGAGTGGATGTGGACAAAAAGAAACCCTGAAAAATCAGTGTCCTGCAGTGTTTGCTAAAGAACACAGGAAGTAAAACTTGTTACTACTTGAGCAAATCTTGAGAATATACTGAGAATGATACAGTGCAGCAGCAATTCTCACAGATTAATTACATTACAGGAGAGAAATTTGTGACTTGGGTAGATTCTCTATCTTACCTCCCCTTCACATTCTCTTGCTCCCAAACCTTTCTCGGATCAACCTGAGACAGGACAGATGGAAAAAAAGAAAAGATTGGAGGCAAAGAGTGGCTATGGAAAGGGATTCCAAGTGAAAAAAAGCACCCATCAAACCACTCTGCTTTCTTCTGCATCTCTTTAAAGAGTCTAGCAAATGCCACTGGAGATGATGGGGTGTCTGATGTTTTGACAGAAGCAAGAACATCATTAAGGTAAGAGCTGTCAGCAGGTATTTTCTTTTCTCCCTGAAGAATAAGGCTACTGTTTAGGCATTACTTTTTTACTAATCTTTTTTCTTTTATTTCCATTCTGTAATGCAACCCTGAAAGATGGCATACTTTATTTGCCTGTGAACTGGAGAGATTAGAGAGGAATAGTGACAGCTTGTGAAGAAAAGCACTAGAACCACTGATGATTCAAAGTCTGTGGCCAGCAGAGATGCACTAATTGCCTTTCCACTGGGATAAGAGAGGAAAACTATTCCACATCCAGGTGCATTCCTTATTAACACAGAAAACAATGCTGAGGTAAAATTTCCTTATTTCTTACACGTTAAATAATGGCATCTACAGTTTTAATCAAAACAGAAGGTTTTCTGTTTACAAACAATTTACAAACTCGGACTCCAGGTATGAACTAACATTAAATTCCCAGTAAAACCACTGGGAGCTCAGGGCCACCCACAAATGAGTTCTTCACATTAACAAGGTGGAGGAGGTTCAAGAAAAACAGGAACAGACTTTAGGAGACAACTGGTGACATGGAACAAAGGAATGACATCAGGAAGCCAAATCAGATGAAGTGTAGAGGGAACAATGTAGAATACCTGGTCCAAGGCTTTGGGAGAAGCAACAGGTGCTGCTCAGAGGAACAACACCTGGAGATGAACCATAGACTCACAGAATGTTAGAGTTTGGAGTAGATCTTACAGATCATCCAGCCCCAACCCCTGCCCTGGGCAGGGACACCTCCCACCAGAGCAGGTTGCTCAAGGCTTTAGCCAACCTGGCTGTGAACACTGCCAGGGTTGGGGCAGCCACAGCCTCCCTGGGCAACCTGTACCAGTGTCTCACCACCCTCACAGCAAAAAACTTTTGTCTAATATCTAATTTAATTTCCCTTCCTTCAGTCTATCCCCATTGCTCCTTGTCCTGTCCCTGCAGTTCCTAACACAGAGTCCCTCTGCAGCTTCCCTGGAGTCCCCTCAGCTCCTGCAGGTTGCTCTGAGGTCTCCACACAACCTTCTCTTCTCCAGGCTGAACAGCCCCAACTCTCTCAGCCTGTCCTCATAGGGGAGATGCTCCAGTTCTCTTATCAACTTTGTGGCCTCCTCTGGATTTTCTCCAACAGTTCCATGTTCTCCTGATGTTGAGGGCACCAGAACTGTGTGCAGTGTTCCAAGTGAGGTCATAAATAAAAGGTCAGTCCACAGTGCTGAACATTGCTACTAGTGAGCTCCAACTGGGAGAACTTGAGCCTAAATCTAGCAACTACAGCACCTGACAGGAACTGCAGAGAAACATACAAAACACTTCAGGTTCATTCAGAGGAAATTCCTGGAAGGTACTCAGAAACTCAGTGACGCTTATTTAATCCACCACACAGAATAAGAACTAAAATCCTTTCCCAAAGGAGTGTGACATGTCAGTCTGGTATAGAAGATTAGAGAGGTCAAGCAGTTCTGCTAGCACAAACTCCCCAGAAGACAGCTATCAATAAGAGAAAGGGTTGAATCAGAGCATGGAATTACAGGATATTTTATCAGGAATAATACAATAGATGTTTATGCTCTGTACTAATTTGTTTAATGGGTCTTATTCAGAAATCCTTATTTAGTTATTAAAAAAAGACAAGTGGAATGTGAGTAAGTATTGTTAGCAGAGGCATTTTCTGTAGAGGAACAGCAGCTCTGAGAGAATGAGTCAGATATTTGTGCTCCCTTTTTAAATAAAATTAGCAAGCTTTCAGAGGAACACACTGTTTCCAGATACAGAAAAGCAGTCACGATTAGATCTGCAGTTTCCAACCCCTGCACAGGTTTTACGTGTTTTAGTTGGTATCAGTCCATGCTGGGGGGGGTGAATTGATGGAGAGCAGTCCTGCCAAGAAGGACTTGGAGGTGCTGGTGGGTGAAAAGCTGCACATGAGCCACAATATGTACAGGGCTCATCCCCACAGCCTGGGCAGGAGCTGAGTGGGGATTGTCTCTCTGCTCCACTCAGGTGAGACCCACCTCAGTGCTGCCTCAAGCTCTGGAGCCCCCAGCACAGGAAGGACATCAGCCTGTTGGAGTGAGTCCAGAGGAGCCCAGAAAATTGATTGAGGAATGGAGAATCTCTGTCACGATGGAAGGCTGAGAGAGTCAGGGTTGTTCAGCCTGAAGAAGAGAAGCTTTGGGATGACCTAAATGCAGCCTTCCAGTACCTGAAGGGAATCTACAGGAAAGATAGAGACAGACTATTTACAAGGTCCTGGAGTGACAGGACAAGGGGGAATGGCTTCAAACTGACAGGTGAGTTTTAGATAGAAGTATTGGGAAGAAATTCTTCCCTGTGGCACTGGCACAGGTTGCCCAGAGAACCTGTAGTTGCCTCATCCCTAGAAGTGTTCCAGGGCAGGTTGGATGGGGCTTGGAGCAGCCTAGCCTAGAAGGTGTCCCTGCCCATGACAGGAGGTTGGTATAGATGATCTTTAAGGTCCCTTCCAACCCAACCCATTCTATGATTCTATGACACAGCGTTTGCTCCATTCACATGGCACATAATAATGATGATACTACTACCTCAGAGAGTAAAAGACTTTCTGGAACAAAAGTTGTTTTTCTGTCCCAGTGAATACACTAGGGAATGGAATGGACAGATGCAAAAATGTGCATAATACACAGAAAATCTGTTTGGACAAATAAGTTCATTCATCATAGGTAGTACAGCAGATTTGCAGTTATTTCCACATTTACTTGAGTGTTAAGAAATGTGTGAGACACTACATCTTCCTATCTCTACATCATGCTCTCAAAAGTTGCTTGCCATGTACTTTCTCAAAGCATCACACACACACACATGAATGCATTTGGTGAAGGCTCTTTGGGGAAAAATCCCCAACACCTGGTTCAATGCAATCAAATCGTTGAAAAATTCAACAAAAATTCTAAAATTACACATCTTTAGCTACTGAAATAAAAATCTGTATGTGCTTTTCAGCTTTTGTAAGCACATTCACAGCCCAAAATCTCTTATTTAAAACAGATGGCAAGTGGTGTGTACTGGAGGTTCTTTTCCACCAAAAATCCACAAAGAAAAAGCTGTTTTCAAGAAGTTTCTTTTAACCATTCAACAGTAAAGCTCTTGCACTAAAATAAAACTCATCACAACATTCCAAGTGACCATATTAAAAATGACCTAGCTTCAACCTGTCTGAAACCAGCACTCCCTGAGAGCTCTCTTTAAAGAATATGAAAGAATTTTGTTGACTAATTAAATTTGAAATCTCTTTTTCCAACTGATAAGTAAAATACTAATTGGCTATAACTGATGTGAACATCAGAAATCCAAGTACTGTGCTAATGGTCTCCCTGTCCTTCCCTTGGAAAGGCTGAGAAGTCAAACTTCCCTTCAGCCCAGCAATATTAGCCTGTGGCTTGATGATATGGTGACTTCAACAAGCTGCAATATTTGTCTAGAAAACGTCTCATTTTAGGTCACCCACTCCACAGAAACTGTGGGATTCAAGTAAAATTATAACGGATTGACTTTTGCAGAAGTTGTGGCAGAGGAGAGGAAATTATTGTTCCTTCATACAGTTAATCATGTCACTACACAAAGACCCAGACAGAGTAATTCCTTCCTAAAGATATCAAGGATTCTCAGCTTCAAGTCTCATCCTTTTACTTCCAAAGGCACATTAGAAACCTGTTTCCTAGTCAGGATAGAGGAGCAATACCAAGGCAAAGTGAAGCAGGAGAACTGGGCAAGAGAGGGGAGATACAGCAGTGAAAAGCTCTAGTTCTGCTGGGTATGCTATAGAAAGCAAGAAGGGATGGACTTAAATGCATCTATAGGACTGCACAGAGCTAGGGATGGATGGCCAACACTCCTACAGATGGTGGAAGTTGACCACTGTCACCTAAATCTGAGAAGCTCTAACCAAGTCCTCCGATACCCATCACAGTCTCATCCCAAAACAACCCTCAGTGCAAATGAACCACATAAAAACTAAATGAAAACATGAATTTCCCTATTATCACAGGGGTCAGGCCCAAATATCAATGTGTGTACCTGCTGCACTGGGCTAACTTCTGGGATCCCAGAGCAACATGCAGAGATTTGACCAGCACACTTGTTTGGATACAAGTGCACATCCCTTTTCTTCCTGAATATTAATGAATTCAATGCAATATTTACTACACCCCATCCTTTATGAGCTTATTACTCTACTTAATGTCACACTTGTTAATTTTCCTAAAAATGGAACCCAACAGAGTATTCTGATATACTCTCCCAGTGATGTCTCCAAACAGGAATATAACACCACCTATAATGGCAAACAGGCTGCAGACCCTACCAAGGTATGTGACAACTCATTTACTATATGAATTGTTGGAGGTATTATTTCAGGTAAGTGATCCTAATGCATTGCCTTATTTTATGCCATTAGCCTCAGAGCCCCAATCACAGTCAGATGTCATGTTAAGTCCCCTGAGTTCAGTTTTACAACTAAGTTAACAAATACAGTCTTAGATTTGCAGGGATTAAATGCTTGTTCTCACATGTGCATGGCAAGATCTGTACCTGTCCCTGTGCTCCTGGGTGACTACATCAACTGCCCTAACTACACTGACTATTTAAAGCTTCCCCTGGTTACAGCTACAGCCACTTTAGAAATAATCAGAAATAATATGCACCTTCAGCGCTATTGAGTACAGCTATTTTGAGCATTCATTTTAGTGGCCTCAGAGAACAAGTCACTCACACAGGTAGCTGAGAAAAGCAGATGCCTTTGAAGTTCTCCAGAGGAAGATCTGCTCTGCTCAAGTCTGAGTACTCAGCTCTGGCAGATTGGATGTCTCATATTGTCAACTAACAAGCAAATTTCTGTTTGAAAGCTCCAAGAATTACAACCACCACCACAGCTACTGCCTTCTAGTTTGTCTCCTGTCTCCATCTAGTTACAAAAGTCTAGCAAATACCCAATTTGATTCTCCACTGTGCACACAGAATGACTTTTTCCTTGAAGGAGCCTTAAAGCACAGGATATTCTGGATGTGTGGTGCATATATTGCTGTAACATTGGGGCAATTGTGGAGTTGTGTTTGTAATCAGAGCTGCTACTCCAGCCAGCCAGGGAATACCAAGACAGGAACAATGCAGATAAAACCAAACAAGGAAACAGCTACCTAGATCTCTCTGGGGTTGCTCAAGAAACACTGGATGTGCTCTGGTTTAGTTGACAAGGTGGTGATCAAAGGTTGGACTCAATCTAGGAGGTCTTTTCCAGCCTTAATGATTCTGTGATTTTATCTCTAAGTATTACATGCCTTGTTTGAATAACCACTAGGTAATACCTGAGGAGAAAAGAGCAGGGAGGAAGAATTCAGTGTTCTGTTCCTTTACAAGCTCCACTGGCCAATATGTACACCACACAGTCCAGGTTTGGCAGGTAGAGATGCCTTTTCCCCTAAAAAGAACTTCTAAGGTGAACAAAGCATGATAGTGTCTGCAGTGGTCAATGGGACAAGAAGACCGCATGGATGTAATCAAGGTTGTGTTGTACTGCTGCTTTTGTGCTTTGTATTCCTACAGTTTTGGGGTTTGTTGTGATTTATGTTACTCAAATACATTTTGTCACAAAGCACTTCTGAATCATAGTTTGATCATAAAAGTTGACTCATTTCTCCCCAAGGACATAAACACAGTATCTCATATATCCAGCAACAAGCTGAACTTCTTTTTACTCTCAATTTATGACAAAACTTCCTGGAACATTAGTTCAGTCAATAGACACAAATGGGAAGAGAAAAAACATGTTAGAGACTATAACTTGTACATACCTGACTCCAAATGCCCAAGCAATTTTGATATAATGGAGAAACAAAAATAAAGAGACATTTTGCATACAGTATTTTCATTGCTTTTTTTTTTTTTTTTGAAATAAACTGCCTTTCTTCTTCTGCTTTTACAAAACAAATCTAAAACCATATGTATCAATAGCCTAGTCCCCATACAAGGAGCTGCGCTGTTGTAATTGCAAATAAACCTCTGCTACTTTGAAATAACCCTAGAAACTCCAGCATCTTAGTGGGCAATTATTAGTCATTTCCTCCATTCACTTCTACCAGAATTACCTACTGTATTTTCCTCTGTTCAAATTGGATACAGGATAAATATATACTGCAGGAACCAGAGGGCCATTTTTCTGATCTTACTGACAAAAGTTTGATTGATGCAAGGAAAATTATCCCCTCACCTGCAGCACAACATTTGGATGTGGGCAGACGTGTCGCTGAGTGGATAACGTTCTGGCCTGTCACTTCAATTGCTGCTCTGGAGAGCAGCTAATGACAAAGGGAAGGAGCAGGTGCATCTCAAAATCTAAGAACTGACACAAACACAGACAATGGAAACCTCCCTTTTTCAGTTTTTCAGCCAGGCTATATAGCATACACCTGCGAGCACAGTAAATATTGGAGGATGCTAATTTATTGTACAAAAGCCACTTGAAATAATCTTCATCTAGAGCACCTCACTGACTGCACAATATCAACTGCAGAAGGCCATTTCTTCATGTTTTCACGTGATCTTCAGGTCATGCTTTGTGTCAGAGAGTTTATTACCCTGCAGCTCCTGGCAGCATCATTGCAGAACTGCACTCAGGTTAGCAGCAAGCCCATCGCTGATGTGCCTACCTCTACATCATTTATTTTGTCCTGTTGACACTTCAGGTAAATCTGATCCATCACTGCCAATCATTACTGCTGCAGAGCTTTTGAAGCAGAGATAAAACCCTTTGCCAAACCTCAGGAACATTCCCTACCCCAAAAAAGCCCAGGAGTAAGATGCATGTTCCTAAAGTTTGGCTGTCACTGAGTAAAGATTGCTCTGAGGTTGCTTAGACTTTAGAGAGTTAAGCAAATTATATGAGTACATTGTATAAAAATATTCTGGAGTGTTTTGCATGTGTTTAGAGGTCACAGACATACCACGTTGTACATATGCCTACTCATATGCCAGCTTGGATAGCGAGCACTGAGTTGTATTTTTCAAGTAAATACATCTGTTCAGCTCTCCCCCCACCCCAGTTCCACTCCATTTGACTATCTTCTAGCTGTAACAACTAGGCAGGTTCTCTCTCAATCACCAGCAAGCAGAAGTGTGAGCCACAGGAAAAACCCTCCTGTCTTAGTTCAGCTTGCATGGCCACTTGTCTGAAATGTTCAAGTCAAAAAAAACCCACCACAGCTAATGTTGGGAACCTACTGAGATCTGAGCCACAAAAATCAAACTTAAATTACAAAAACAAAGTCTTTGCTAAGCACCAGGAAGTTCTGGATGTCAAAACCCCCTAGACATTAACTGCTCTAGTGAACAAACAGCATCTTAAGTGTAACACCAAACTTTATGCATCATGCAAACCTAAAGTTTTCCAAGACTAACCCAAGGCTAGATTCTGCCTGTCCTACACATCAGTGTTACCTTAAGAAGTGATCAACCAAGACCTTTTCAGCTTACTATGAACCTTAATTAAGGTTTTCCTACTTGTCTGTGCTCCAGTCAACCTCTTGTATTGCTTTGGACTGGTGAACATTATCACACCACCTTTACTCCCTTAGACTGACCATTCAACACATGCCCCCTTATAACTTCTGGGAGAACCAGGAAGGTATCACTCTGGCTGGAATTCTCCCTCTCCCTGCACACCTCAAACACCACCAAATGTTGGCTGAAGCAAACTTCAGGGTCTGTACCAAAAATCCCCCACATCTCCCATACTAAATGCAGCTAATAGTAATATCAGCACTCCTAGGAATCTAATGTCATGGATGTAACAGGCAGCCACAGCACCAGTACCTGCTAACCAGTGAAGTAGTATGAAAATCAGGTGACTCTTTCCTTCACCACTCAATACTTATCTTTTTATTTCAGGCTGGTATGATACAGAGAGTTTCTGAATACACTGCAGACCACAACACTCCTTCCAGCTTTCACCTCTCCTGGGCTGTATATCTGCTTATTTCCAGTTTAAAACTCAGCCTTGAAACATACTCCTTGATTTAGGTTGTTCCCTCAGAGACTCCACAGTATTACACCAAAAGATCAATTCTTTCTCCCTTTTCTCACCAAATGCATTTTGAGGCAGTAATAAATGCTAGAAATTCCAATATGCTGCAGTGTGCTGTTGACTATGAGAGCTGTAATGATGGGTAATAGGTGTTGATATTTCCACAAAAAGCATTCCAGAGCCTATGAGAAACTGGGGAAGATTGAAGCTACCACACAATACTCCTGCAGAAAAGAAAACGGGTGGGAGAGACAGCACCAACAAAATTTGAGTCTCATTTACTCCAGAAGAACATGCATTTCATTTTTCATCATGGCCAAACTACCAGCTCACCTCATTGCTGGTGACAGGCTGGTTGCCAATGCTCACAAATACTTTCTGTGCTTTATTCCTCTCAGAGTTAAAGCACATAAATACAGAGAGAGACAGAAAGAATTCTGAAGAACTTGCTACAATCCAACTACAAATGTGCACAACTTACCTCCTACATGAATTACTGAACTGCACAGCACATGTCACAGAACTGAGAAAGAAAGGTGACAGGGATGGAGCTCATAGCTATCAGAGCAAGAAGGCCACAGCCAATAACACTTTATTTATCCCTTGGCTCACATTTTTGCTGGCCAGTTCAATGTTGATAAAACAGGACATGATTCCCAAGGCACTGCTGTACAGATCCAAAGGCTAAGGATATTAGGTGTACCAGAAACCGCATATTCCCTGGAAATATCCAAAATCTAACATGCCAGGGAACACATTTTGATACTATGGAGCAAGTTCAACCTTCAAGGTGCAAAGGCAATGCTAGAAATATGGTGCAAGCACACACAAAAATGCTTCAGGCCCAGTTATGAAGCTTCTCTGTGACACAGATATCCTTTGTGTGGGAGCCATGGGCAGGGACACCTTCCACCAGCCCAGGTTGCTCCAAGCCCCATCCAACCTGAGCTAGACCCCCCCCAGGGTTGGAGCAGCCACAGCTTCTCTGGGCAACCTGTGCCAGTGTCTCACCACCCTCACAGGGAAGAATTTCTTCCTAATATCTATTCTAACCCTACTCCCTCTCAGTTTGAAGCCATTCTCCCTTGTCCTGTCACTCCAGGCTCTTGTAAATAGTCTCATCTCTCTTGTAGACTCCCTTCAAGCACAGGGAGGCCACAATTAGATCACCTCAAAGGTGAAAGACCAGTGTGATACACTCTGCCCAGAACTGACAGCAGCCCTTCAACAGAACAGGGGACCTTGCAACGACACCTAAGACACATAAATTGACCAAACAAAGCCAAGATCATTGTCAATGCAAGTTCACACTCAATCAAGATTTATTGTATTTAGCAGAAAGAGGGAAGACTGTTAGATGCAAAAGCAGGAAACATCTGACTGGATTAAGGTATAGACTCTACGCACTGAAGGTAATTAAGTATTTAAAGAGCTTACCTAAGGCTGGTGAGATTTTCTATAATTTAAAACCTTTCAAATCACAATCAATCTCTTTTGAAGACTATTCTGCCTCATTCATACTGTATTGCTCATGACACAGGAATGACTTGTATTCTATGGCTTACATATTGCAAAAGGTCAAATTGGATTAGACATTTTTTTCCTTCTGTCATTACAGCTGTAAGTGAAATGAGATAGATGAAAAACAATAAAACTTCTTTATGAGTGTATGACTGCTACACCTGGGGCTGAAGCATGCAAAAAATTCATATCTTCTAGTTTGAAAGTAAATCTTGGAACACAGAATAGTCTAGTTCCTACTGAAACTATCACAGCTTTCATGAAGAGTATTAAAACTTCCTTTTTGCTCAGGAAATACCAATCATCCCGTTGTAAAGGCTCTAACAGTACTGTGATTCCATGGAGTTGACATATAAAGAAATGATGGTGAATTTGAGGATAATTCTATAACAGAATTAGTTTCCTCAGCCTCCTTGAGGAAACACAGTATTAACTAATGTTCATTGATATCCCATTGGCCAAGCTTTGGAGAGGACAATGCATATGGTGAAAAAGTTGTATCTTGGAGGCAAAGATTGTAATTTTTCCTAGTTACTGTCAGTGTGCAATTCAATTCTAGACAACAGAGTTAAGCCTTGTTGGCCTTCAACATGTGTCACATGGTCCATGTAGCTCTTTCACAGGATCACAGAATGGTTTTAGTTGGAAGGGACCTTAAAGATCACCCAGATCAAATCCCCTGCCATGGGCAGGAACCCCTTCCACTAGCCCAGATTGCCCCATGCCCCAACCAGCCTGGCATTGAACACTTCCAGGGATGGGGTAGCCACAACTTCTCATCAGAGGCCATTTCCAAAATCAAGGCTCAGACTCTCAGACGTTTGAATACATCATTTAATACTGGCAGCAAGTGAACATCCCCATTTTAAATTCTAAAAGAGAAACTAATGAAACAGTATTACCCTTTGGGACTTCTCATAGTTATATACAATTTCATATAAAATTCTTGTTTACAACAAGATTTCAGTTCTCAAGAGCATTTGGGTTTGTGACTACAACAATAATCATAAAACTCTGCAGAAGCTGAGTGATTGCTGCATGCTCTGAATGGCCTCAGCAACAAGCAACAAAACCAGGCACCAAAATTCTTGGTCATCCCTGAAGTACCATATTCTTGACACAAGGCAACAAATTGCCCAGGGAGGCTGTGGCTGCCCCAGCCCTGGCAGTGTTCACAGCCAGGTTGGATGAAACCTTGAGCAACCTGCTCTGGTGGGAGGTGTCCCAGCCCAGGGCAGGGGCTTAGGACTGGATGATCTACAAGCTCCATTCCAACCCCTAAAATTCTATGATTCTATAAGTAAATGATCAGCAAGGCTCATCAAGCAGAGCAAAGGTATCTAATAGAGTACTAGTAGGTTAAGTAGAAGGAAGGTGGTAAGAAATCAGGTAAGAACAAGCATAAAAAAGTTTATATTTAGAGTTTCAACCTCAAAATCGTGGTAAATACTGACAAATCACTGTTTGATGAGCAATCTGGGTCAGAAGATTGAATAACACCATATTGCTAATTAAAAGGCAGTATGATACGGTCAGTAGTGTTCATAAGGGTGAGTCCAAAAGTTCTAAGCAGCAGCAGCAACAAAAGAAGGATTTGTTGTAATATGAAGGAAAGAAAAGAGAAAATTATAGGAGCAAGCAACCCAAACCTCTTCCATTTTAATTTGTGTCTGTACCCTGCTGAGGGAACAAACAGTTTGCAACTTGTAGTCTGTCATGTAAGTCAGTATTAGCTACAGGGTAATAAATAGGCAGTAAAGCATATGCAAAGTCTGATTTATAGGATCCAAAGAGAGAGAGTCCAAGTCTTGCAGCTATTTGCATCTTCCCCACATGCAAACAAGCACTGATGGAAAGTTTCCTGCTGAAAAAGAGAGAGAGCAAGAGATGCACTGAAGAGAAACCTGGTTAAAAAAAAGGAAGAAAGAGGACTGGAATAACTTCTTCAGAGAGGTTTGTGCATATCTGGGCAGCAGAGTAGAGCACAATGTTGCAGCTGAAATCATTCATAATAAAAGGAAAGTTAGACAAAATTGGCAACACTAAAAGAACTCTATGAACAAGTCAAACCAGAGTTTCAGCAAGAGATGCACTGAAGAGAAACCTGGTTAAAAAAAAGGAAGAAAGAGGACTGGAATAACTTCTTCAGAGAGGTTTGTGCATATCTGGGCAGCAGAGTAGAGCACAATGTTGCAGCTGAAATCATTCATAATAAAAGGAAAGTTAGACAAAATTGGCAACACTAAAAGAACTCTATGAACAAGTCAAACCAGAGTTTCAGAATAGAATAGAATCACAGAATGGATTGGGTTTGAAGGAACCTTAAAGATCACCTCGTGCCAACCTCTCCCACAGGCAGGGACACTTCATTAGACCAGCTCCATTCAGCTTGGTCTTGAACACTTGTAGGGATGGGGCAGCCACAGCTGCTCTGGGCAACCTGTGCCAGTGCTTCACCACCCTCTGAGTAAGGAGTTTCTTCCTAATATCTAATCAAACTCTGTCCTCTTTGTTTAAAACTCTTCCTGTTGAAGGTGTTACAATATAGCTGT
>NW_008682329.1:253706-259978 GCF_000695815.1 Acanthisitta chloris
TAGAAAACATAATATTATGTTGTTTTCTTCTCAAATTCCTAGGCCAATTATTCAAACAGTTGCAGGTTTTGCTGTAATCCTCACCCTATTTACTTGTTGCTCAGCAGGTTTCTAGCCTTAGATCTAAAGCATCTTTAAAAGTCATAGCTGAACAGGGGGACCAGGGAGGATGTGTCCTGAAAGTGTCCCAGCAGCAGTAAGAGAGGGGAACAAATGATGGTATTTAACATGGCAGAAGATCAACATATCAGAGCAAATCTAAAAAGCAGCACAAGAGGTTTTAGGGTGGTGATGGTATGAGGAGTGTATTCCATCATCTTACAGCTCAAATGGATGCTAGGAAATGATTTGCTTCAAAAAATGAAGCATTCTTCAATTGGATAGAGATGGAAAAGGAAGACTGCAAAATCTCCACTCAAAACTGCAATTTTGGCGATTTTCTTGCCTCAAATAATCTCAGCGTTGAATGGTGAACTAAACTTCAAAGTGATCATTCTTTCCTTAGCACAAAAACAGGCTCTTTAGTCTCTTCATTCACATAGGACAAATGCAAACATAATCAACATCTGCATCTCCCTGGAGTTCAGATATGCTGGCTCTGAAAGCAAAGCCGTTCAGCTTCACCATTCAGAGCTGAATGCTATGCAAACTCTACAAACCCCATTCACCCAAATACCTAAGAGCTTGCTGAATGAATGGTCTCCATTCAGCACTGCTAGCAAACTTCCAAAGATTTTTGCCATCTCCTAATTTGGAAGCTAAGAAGATTCTAGAGCTGCTATAATACAAATATTCTTGGCTCTAAACTCCATTTTTCCTCCCAAACTTTCTACCTTCTTTACTTTAGGATTAGAGCTTCAGTGTGGAAATGCCAAACCCAACAGAGGAGTTTAACAAGTGTCCAGAGATTAAATCAGTTGCAGTACATGTAGTGGTGTACTAAAAGAAGGTAGTAGGGTTTGTATGACACACAAACCTGGAAGTCTCTGAGGTTGAGAGTACCCACAAGGAGAGATTGTTTAAGAAAGGGTTAGACCTCAACACAATCCAAGGTGGTTCAAAATGTACAAAGCAGAAGAAAGCTAAATAAAATGAATCAGAGTAAGGTAAGGAATCAACACATTGGTTTAAACTGGTTTAGATCCTGTTTTGCAATTTATTTTAAACAATAAACATAAATATAAAAGCTGGGCACATGTTTCAGGCATCCTAAGAAACCCAGCCATGCACTCTGGAGATTCACAATGTGCTGCCAGCAATGCATAAAGCTCAAATCAAGGCAAAGGTGGCTGGGGAACTCATCAGCACTTTCCATGGGTGATTTGGAACTTCTTAGTTCAGTGTCCTACAACAAATCCAAGACCTTCACAGAAAGCATCTTAGCTGCAGTGTCTCCTGCATTTCTGAAGAGATCACTGACTGCACTGCTTTAGTATCTACTGCTGCAAAATATTTAGAAATTTCAATAATCACTTTGGGTCGAGGCATTTGTATCTACAGAAAAAGGTTTCTCCTTCATGGGAAATTTATTTGTTTCTCCTCCACAGATGGGATCTATAGGTCTCACTGTAATGCAAATACACCCTTTGTGCTGCTGGTTTATTCTCAAAGGATCTCACACAAACAATATCCTTTCATGCCAAGGAATCTGGTGCATCTTAGCCTGCATTTCACAACAAACAAAGCACTACCTTTTTAGTGTTGTGGGTTTTTTCCTGCTGCAGAAGAAGCAATATTTTGATGTGAAAAGCATATTTCTTTCCATCTAAGATAACAGCTCAAACCTAACAATTATATCTCACAAGTGTCCAAGTACACCCAAACCACACCAGAAGCTTCACCAACATCCAAGAATGATGACAGATGATACTTCAAGTGACTTTTCTTGAATGAAAAGCATTTAACAGCACTGTAACCACAGGGTGGATAAATTAAGAACAGCTTCAGATTCTGTTTTCCTGGAGAAGCCCATTAATAACTTCCTTACAATTAAGCAGACAGAAGAAAGATGAGCAGATGAGAGTTAACAATGAATGTGACTCATCTCTTCTTCTGTCTTTAAGCTCAGACATAAGCAAAAAGTGTAGTTTTGAATTGTTATGCCACCTGAGCATCATTAGCAACCAACTGGCGTGAAAATTTGTCCATTAAAAAGGAACAAAGGAGAAGGAAAAGCTGCAGGCATGTTTGACATGGCACACATCCAGTGGTCATCCACTGCAAGAGCTCTTCCAGTTAGCAAAGGCATTGGGGTGTGTTCTTAGCATTTCATGTTCCTTTCTGAGCATCAACAGTCCTGAACTAATTTCTATGCAGTTGCCTTAAACCTTCTTAGTAATTCTAACTAGAAGCTGAAAATGTTTGTATGTATTTAGTCAAGACCCTTACACATCAGCAGCAACATCATACTGAGCCATCTACACATTAAAAACAAGTCCAAGCAAATTAATCCCATGCCAAACTCTCTACCAGTCTCAAGTGAGAACAAAAACAAGTCTTGGACTTACTTTTGCAACAGGAAGAATACCAAAGTAAAAAAAAAAACAAAACCAAAAACAAACCAAAAACAAAACAAAAAAAAAAAAAAACAAACCCACAAGGAAAGAAACCACACAGATGAAGAAATTCCTGAAAGTCATCTCAGTGGTGATAGGAAAGCCATTATCATTTCCCAAGGTAAACTTTAAAGCAGGGCTCCCTCTCGTTTTACACCAGAACAGAAAGGCTACTGAAGGGATAGATATAAAAAGTTGGGGAATATATAGACTGAATTGTGAATACACCATTAGTTTATGAGCTTGGCTTGTGCCCCAGCTAGAGCTTAGCATTCTTCCTGGCTATGTTTATTTACCCCGTTGACTAATATTAACATGAGAACAAGGAAAGCTTGTGCTGAACCATTCTTGCATGTCTGTGTGACACTGGATGCAGTTCTCAAACTGGATCCTCTCTATAAAGTAAACAGTAATCAGTTCTCAAGGAAATGGCCTCACTTCCTAGTTCTATTTGGAAGTTAAACAGAAGGAGAGGGAAATGTTTCCTTTTGAAAAAATCTTATGTTTCACACTACTGCCAATGTCTATGCCACAATGGCTTTGTCTTCCATCTCCTTCACTTGCTTCTAAGATATTGTTGGACTGAAAGAAGAGAAAGTGGAGTTAAGCTTGTGCTGAAGGCGAAGGAGTGTTGGTAATCTCTTTGCCTCCTCTTTTCTTAGCATACACCCACCTAATGAATAAAGCTGAATTAAAGCAACTGTTACTGCACTGCACTGGAGAATTACACAGAGCAGCCACAAGTTCAGGTAATTAGGAGCCGTTTGCCAACACCGAGGAAAGGAGTGTTACACTCCCTACACCACTGTGACTGCAAGGAAATAATGGAACAAGTGGCTTTTGTCACAAAACCATTCTCACTCATCCAGAAATTGCCAAGGCAGCATAGCTCTCATGAAGAGTTGGAATGCACACACACAACACACACACTCTGTTCCGTGCTGGGGCAGTGCTCAAAAGAGCCACAGCATCACATGGTTTCTCAAATCTGTAATGAACCTCTCACAACACAGCACATGGGCATTCTGAACACTGAGGGTACTTGTACAAACTGGGAAAAATCAGGAGCCTGAGGGAACCCTCACTGTCACAGCACCACTGGCACTGGGCAGTGCCAGCCAGGGATGTCTCCTGCTCACCCTGAGGACCATGATTAATGTGCAGTACTCAGGCAGATGAATTCAGATGTGACCAGCAACTTCTGCCAGCCAGATGAAGCTGCTAAGTTCAGTTAGGAACTTTCATGCCTTCCAGCTGCATCCAGCATGCATCCTGGAAAACACCAGATCACACACTTTCATACCTACACTGCACTCCTTTCATTCAAGGAAACCTGTGGAGGGCCTGATGTGGCATTCCTAGGACCAGCTCCAGCCCCAGATCAGCTGTAGAATTGAGATGGATTTATTTCTTACTACTTTTGAGCTCCAGAAAGTTCTTTCTTATAGGAGTTTCCTGCTGGTTAATAATCAACTGAAAATATCAGGCCTCAGCTGCAGTAATAAATACTGAGATAGCCACAATACCTGTAGACCTTTTCCTTTCTGAGTCTTCCTTAGAGCTATAAATCTGGAATTTACACAGTTTATTTAGTACTGGATAAGCTTAAATACAGAGGTTTATTTAAATGTCTATCTATTTACCATGCTTTTCACATTTGAACATCTTAACTCTGATAACGTGACAGGGTTTTTTTGTTGTGGTTTATTGTTTGGTGCCTGTGTCTGTGTTGTTTTCTTTGTTTTGTGGTTTGATTTTTTTTTTTTTTAGGGGTGTTAATTCCAGTCTCTGCTTTTAGGAACAGACTGAGATCACCAGAACAGTTTTCACTGTGTACCTGGTGAGTTAATAACAGATGGTACAATTACAGTGACAAGCATCATACCACAAAAGACCTAGAGAAAGAAGAGTAAACAGCTCTGCAAAAAGAACCCACCTCTCCCTCTGGTGTCACTGAAGGCAGCAGCTTCTCATGTGACTGATAAAAGCCTGACACAAGTGAGCTGTTCCAAATATCACAAGGATGACAGAAAGCCACTCAGACAAGAGACAGATTAGTTTTCAACCAAATGCTTTGAAAATCAACTACGACAAAACCGAAGAGAACTAGAACATACCTTTGGAGGTCTCTAGAGGGGCTCTGTTGAGTACTCCTACCCCTGCAGTAGCAGAACAGACCCTAAGCAAATGTCAGGAGCCTTCAAAGCATTTGCATCAGGAAACAACAAAATTATTTTGAGGGACTTCCTGGAGAGTGAAAACCTCAGAAAAATCAGCTCATGAAAAATACGTTATTAGGTGCTGCAATATTCTCTCTTTATCAGCTCTGCACAGATTCCCATCCTACACTGAGTAATTAATTTAAGCATCCAGAATATCTGAAAGGGATCAGGGAAAAAACCAACTGCAAACAATCCTCCATACACACAAACAGAGTTTAAGATGTTATCCACAACCTTACCTAATGCCAGGTGTGCTGGAAGGACACTAGCATTAATACAGGCCTTAAATGATAAGATTTGAGCCAATTTCCACAGTATTTTCAGCAATCTTTACACAAGCAAAACCTACATTTAGTTCAGAATTTGAGTAACTGCCACAAAGCTTTTACTTAAAAGAAAATTACAGACAAGAAACATTCTATTGAGGTGTGAGCAGTGTAGGAAGAGAGAGAAACTCTGGGTTGTTTTGGTTTTTTTTAAACTGCCCTGTACAAAATTGGATTAAATTACTAGATCTGCACCAGTGAGAGAGAAGAAATAGAGAAGAGTTATTTCCACTGGAGCACCAAAGCATGGTGAGGTGCACAGATGGAAATGATAGGTTTCTCTGGCTTGGCTATTGTGATTTGAGAGTGCCAAGAGAAGAATAAATGTATTGTCATTTATACAAGTGAGAAGACAGAGAAGCATTAGCACATACAGCAAACAGCTACCTACAGAACTGCAGTTTCACAGGGCCAAAAATGTATCTCCTGCCACTAAATATACTGTAATAATTTGAAACCAATGGTTATGTTCTTTTTTATAAAATTTCCATTAATTACTTCACAATAATACACTGTCTTTAGTAATGATATCCAAGGACAAGCAAGGTGGTCTATATTTTGTTCCATTTCAAGGATCATTTCATTTGCTGAAACAGGTATTTATTGTCCAATTTAGGGTGCTGAAGTATGTGCATTTCAAAGCAAAACCCGTTTTGGGACCTACCAAGTATTAACAGCAGTCAGTATTGAGAAGTGTGAATTACTTTCCATTCTCAATACTCTAATAATTTATCTTAATCACGGGGAAGCACGGAGTTTAACATTGTATAGACACACAGAGACACTTTTAAATCCTAACTTTTTTTGAAGAAATTCCCTGTGATTTTATGTTAATCTGATCAAGGGAAAGCATGTGAGAAGCAGAGAATCACCTTGGATTTAGCAGGTTTAGGAGCAAGACTATCAGTTGAGTAAAACCTCAATTACAGACTGATTTGATGTATGCTCAATTACATTATTGCAATTCAATAAACATCTCATCAGAATTAAACAATTGCAATTTGTTTTCTTTTCAGCCATGCATTACAAATTTGCTATTTTTCATTCTAAAATTAGTCAGGCTGGTTGGACACAGCCATCCAAACAGTCCCAGTGTGTCACAGGACAGCATCAAACTAACCTTAAAAAAGCCACTTGGCCTTACCTGCTCTCTAACCAGGAACAAGCAG
>NW_008682329.1:260012-276068 GCF_000695815.1 Acanthisitta chloris
CTCCTAAAGTTTTTTCCAACTAGATGTGTCTGCCTAAGTCATCCAGCAATGAATCTATCAGCATCTCTCCTGGTGGACATCCAACCATTCATGGGTTTAATTTAGAATTACAGAATATCCTGAGTTGGAAGGGACCCACAAGGACCATCAAAGTCCAACTCCAGCCCTGAACAATGCACCCTGTGCCTGAGAGCATTGGCCAAAAACTCCTGGAGCTCTGTCAGGCTTGGGGTCATGACCACTGCCCTGGGCAGCTGTTCAGTGCCCAAACACCTCTGGGGGAAGAACCTTTGTCTAATATCCAACTCAAACCTCCTCTGATGCAGCTCCATGTGTTCCCTTGGGTCCTGTCATTGGTCACCAAAGAGCAGAGATCACTCCTGCCTCTCCTGAGGAAGCTTCAGACCCCGATGAACTCTGCCCTCAGTCCCCTCTTCTCCAGGCTGAATGAGTGAAGTGACATCAGACCCTCTTGATAGCTTCTCCCCTAGACCCTTCACCATCTTCATTGCCTTCCTTTGGACACTCTTTAATAGCTTTATCTCTCTCTTATATTGTGATGCCCAAAACTGTACCCAGCACTTGAGGTGAGGCCATGCCACCACTTATTCTTCCAGTTTTCCCCTGCTTGTATCAATAAACATGAAAGTGTCAGGCACCTACTCAGCTTGGAACATTCTGATACCTGGCTGCCCTGGAAGACTACCTTCCCTCTAGTTAGCCATGATACAATCCTAGGTATGCTACTCCTGGCAGCTCAATTCCATTTTAATCATGAATTAATTCCTCTAGATTTGAACAAGATGCAAGAGCACCGAGTGGGAATTGAAAGCACTTGGCATCTAACAGGAGCATTCTCTTCCTGATCTGCATAGTCTGAACATCTGCACCACACAGCACTCCAAGGTGTTATAAAGGCATCAGCACACTGATCAGCAAATGCCAGAGTCACTTGGCAGAAAGCAGTACAGTGGACAGCTTGATCTCATTTCTACAGCTGCCCTCCATTCTCACAGCAAACTGAAACTCTTAGATCAATAAAATAATACTCTGGCAGCCCCATGCTCCCAATTCCTCCCACCTCACCTCACTCCCACCCCAAACACAGAATACACTAGGAGCAACTTACCCACCTGATCTCACCATGGAAGAGTCAGTGATGCAGCACCCCTGTGGTGCAGCTCAGGCTCAGTTTAACAAGTAAATAAATACAAAAGCAGCACAGTGAGCAGCACTTCACCACATGCCTAGTGAAGGTGAGATTAAGACACCCCTTGCATGTGTCAGACACAAGTGCAGCTCTTGAATCCCAGTCATTAACATGGCTAAAATCCAAGCATCCTTCAGAACTACTGATGCTTCTACTCTGTACTTCAGGCCATCAGCAGAATCAACCCCAGCATTTCCTCCCTGCAGCCCTGAGGAGTCTCTCCAGACATGCAGTGCTCCAGCACAGCACTATTTATCCCTGATAAAATGCTGTAAAGGAAAGCAGATGAAGCTGACAGCCAAACTGTTCTGCTGACTACAGTAAGTCTCCATAGTCACCACACATTACTCCAAAAGCTGATGAAGATTGCTGCATCCAAAGTTCAGATTCAAATATTTGGCTTAAGATAATGATTTAAATTCATGCCACTTTTAACCTTTTTCCATATTTTAGCAGAAATAGCAAAAAATGTCCAAAAGAATGTCAAATTTTATACATAGTTGTCATCTAGGAGGAAATATTCCTCTTGCAGGAAGGTGCTGGTTTAATGCAACCTACCTTTGACTATTAATTCTGCATAATTTGACACTCCAGATCCACCATCTGAGCGGATGACACATCGGTACTTGCTGATACTGCGCTGAGACGTGTCAGCCACGCTCACAGTGGCAGAGAAACGCCTGTGGTTGACCACTCGAGTGACCATCAGTGCTGTGTCCCTTCCATTCCACTGCTGTAAAGGCAGAGAAAAATAAAGCAAGTTATGAAGATGCACAGATGATTCATTTTTGCATCCACGTGCAATTAATTCGTTGTGATGCTGGACATTGTTCAGACCTTTGCGTTCATACTGCTAGGCAAGATTTTATACAGGCACAATTTTTCAAGAGAAGATTAACCTTACTCTTCAGAAATTCACAGTGTTCCATGAGCTAGGGCTGCAATATTTTTACACGTGTGAGGGTAGTGAGACACTGGCCAGGTTGCCCAGAGAAGCTGTGGTTACTCCATCCCTAAAAGTATCCAAAGTCAGGTTGGATGGGGCTTGGAGCAACCTAGTCTAGTAGAAGGTGACACTGCCCATGGCAGGGAGTTGGAATGGAATGGGCTTTAAGTTCCCTTCCAACCTAAACCATTCTGTGATTTATGATATTTTAGTGAGTGACTGAAAGGTACAATCTGCAATCAATGCAGCCAAAGGAAACTGGGAGCAAGAAGATCAGTGGGTGCAAACTGGTTTTGCCTGCTTTCACTACCCAGATAAGTAATTCCAGATCTTAGACTAAGTTTCCTTAACATATTGCCACTGACTTTGGGCTGAGAACATTTTGGAGGGTGAGAGGAAAGCAGATTGTTTAATAAAACAGAAGGGAAAAACTATTCCATTTGTTGTGTCTCTTCAGCTTTATGAATGAGTGTCTACAGATGGGCATCTGTTTGAAACCAGAATTTTGCTGTCCCTGGCCATTTTTTTCACTTTCTGTATAAGAAATTGTGATTTTAAACTCTCACCTAGAAATTATTTAAGGCAGTTTTCAAAGGATCTTGATGTAAAGATTCTGCTCCACCACCCAAGTCTTTATCGACTTAGTTAACTTGCAAAGTAAAAAAACCAAAACCAAACAAGAAAAAACACCACCCAAATGGGGCATTGATTTACCTGGAGCCAGAGCTTGTCATGCTGTGACCACTTCCCCCCAGCAATGCACTGGAATGTTGCATTCTGGCCCACATTCACCTCCACGTTCTGAAGTCGTAGGAAATGAGGTGCTTTTCCTGACAAAAGAGGCAAAGTATTGCAAGGGTAGAGCAAGGTAGTAACCAACTGTGGCATATCAGCCCAGACAGAAACACTCAGCAAAGCATTAGGGCTATCCTTGACAAAGTGATTTTGCTGTCCTTCAGTATGGAACTATTCCCTGCAGAGAGAGGTGGATGATGGATCTGAGAGACGATGGCCTAAGGGATCTTACAGAGCCCTGGTACATCTGACAACACAGACTTGGATCAAATCACAAGTTCATGGTCATCAGAACCATTTCTTACTGCTTGCTATAAAGAGTAATTGAGTCATTTCTTTCTTCAGAAAACTGTGTTTCTAAAAAGGTCAAAAAAAATCAAATGCTTCTGTGCTTGCCAAGCATGACTGACCCAAACCACATTTGCACAAGGGTCTTTTATCCTTTGTATTTTATTGACTATCAAATACGTCCTAGACCTTTACAATAACGCAGCATTAATATCAAATCAGATATTAAATGAAATATTCATGTAACTGACAGTATTGTATCACTGATTTACTTCAAGATCACTGATATCAGTATTTTGCTGACACTAAATTCAGCAATGGTTCAAAATTAAACCACTGATATCAAAATGCAGACGCTGCATTTCTTCACAAAGGAACTAGATCAGGGGATTATCCTTTTGACTAAATACCACCCTCAGTTATGTCTCTAATTTAACTTACAAAAGTATAAACAAGATGACAATAGTGAATCTGATGCCTTAAGTGAAGTTAGGTCTTGCCAGGCTTCATGTTTGTGCACCATTTGAAAACTTTAAGTAGGACACACTGAATAGCCCTAACGAGCCTATAAAGGTCAGAGTTTTTCACCTTCATCTTTAAATTTTCTAGTATGATCAGATTCTGATGAAATACATCATTTCAGAGAACATTCCAACCTATCTTCTTCTATTGGAATCAAATAGCTTGAAAAGGCTGTGAGCATCTGTGGCTGTGCATGAAGTTGGACATACAAGTATATGTGTACCACAGGCACATGAACAGAGAACATATCTGTACATCATGCCAAAAATTTTCATCCACTTGTGTCCCGTTCACCACATGCTCAGTTTGCTGATAGCTCCTGAAGGACAGTAATTCTGTACCATCCTGCTTTCTGGGCATTAGGAATTTGCAGCAAAGTTTACAGGAAAACTATCTGTGGGTGACACATGTTCTACATGGCATTTACAGGCTAATTTCTAGCACTTTCTGCCTGCAGTCTGCAGCTCTAGGTCAGCTCCAAATACAGAGATGCATTCACACTAACCCCAAACTCCTGGTCCTTTGGTCTGCACAACTTCTGGAGCATAGGGCTGTCCTGTGGTGGCAGGGGCTCATGCACACAAAGAGCTCTTAGCATATGAAAATGGATATTCCAGTGCATTCCTTCACAGGACAAAGCTAAAAAAAGGCAACACCAGCAAGATGTTTATTTTTCTCCATTACTGTGTCATTAGGGGCATTTCACTGGTTTTGCTGATACTTCAGTTTGTCTGCTATACTGTCATCTGTGAAGGTAAAGCAGAAATGAAGAAATAAGACCAATGATTTCAGTAACCTCTGGGGTCACTGGGAGCTTCATGGTCCTTGTGTTTTGATTTATAGCTATTGTAAAAATAATCTGAGGGGCAAAGCCTGTGCAAGTCAATGGAACACGTGGGTGACATTTACCCTGGTGACTGTCATCGCTGAACCACAAAAGCAACACTGAGAATCAGACAGGAGAAACATTTCCAGAGACTGCAGAGAACTTGCAGCTTGTAATGAGCTCTGTCTGCTGCAGGTTGCAAAGGGATTAATCAAAAAGCAAACCCTGTTTGAATCATTTTGGTGTTGAGTCACCATGGATGCACTTAATTTTGAAGAAGGACCTGCATATACTTGAAGTAATGTATTCAAAATCAATTTGCTTCACTAAGCAGGGGTATAGCACAGCATCTTGTCTATCTCTTTTAAATCCCATAACTTTCTTGTCAAGGCTTTGCCCTGTGGCTTGTTCAGTGGCCTTTTTCCCAGTAAAGGGAGCAGCCATCACCCAACCGTCTGTGGAAGGCACTCAGCCCATTTGGGGATTGTCTGGATGCTGCCAGTTATCAGCAACATCTGGTAAATACAGACTGCAAGTATTTCCTAATGAAGTAAATGCACCCAAAGGCCCAAGCAATGAGCACATGGTAAATACAAATATCATTTACTCAAAGAGCCATTAACCATACTGCACTGATCAGGAACGTCCTGTTCAACTTGGGCAGAACCATGTCTGTCACATTGAATGGCAGCTGTTCTTTGACATTCTGATTGCAGGAAAACCAGCTGATTTCACTCCATTGATATAATCCATGATTTTTAATTTTTTTTTGTGAACAGCTGTCACTGACTTAGTGGAACTCTGAGCCAGTGAGAAGAGCTGCTAAAAAACCATCTTGACAAGAAAGTATATTACCTACATAACATAGACAAAGACCTCAAGCCACACTGTAGGTGCATAAAGAAACCAAACAAGTTCAGAATCACAGACTGAGGCTCAAGGTTTCTTTAAGTATAACAAATAAGTAAATAAATCTGAGCTTATTGTTGTATCTGCGAGAGAAGAAACTCAGCACTAACACTGTTGAACAGTGTAATGAACCTGCATTAGTTTCTACTTCTGTGCAAGTGCACTGTCTGAATAAGATTTGTTTTTAATATCTTTACAGAGGTGCTGAGCAGGTTTAACATTTGTTGAGAGACACTGACCTTAGGGACATGCCCTTTACCAAGGAAACACTGAAACAATTTGTTTCCTGGTTCTTTTCTTATGTTGACCACACAGAATATTAGGAGATGTGTTTTATATGATTTTCTACAGCAATATGACTCAAAAACAATCAAACCATCAGTTTTATGTGTTCAGAACAAGAAAGGAAGAGAGAATTCCACAGAAGTGCTAGCACTAGCTATAGACTGAGAGCCTTTTGCATAACTTGTAAGGTTAGGTGACTATGCAAGGCTGAATGTTTTTAGGGGATACAAGAATCCAGTTTATTGTTGACCCAGTTGGGTAAATCACTCCTTCAGACTGCAAACCCTGACATGTAACACATTGATACAGTTAGAAAAACAAAGAGTGCTCACTGCATGGATGGGCAAGAACTCGGACTTCATCCACAGCTATGTACCCAGGATGTCCTTTCAAAGAGACTGATTCAAATATCACCTGAAATACAAAATAAAGATAATTCTTAAAAAGTGTATCCACACTAGGCATTTCTCCAGTCCCATATTCTGCTCTGATTCCAATGTCTGAGTCATCCAAGGCATTTCATAGTTAATAATGAAGGGATACCAAGGTATTTCAGTATGTCAGTGCACAGCAAACCTGTTTGGAATGAAAAAAAACCCAGTTAGAGCAATAGTGCCTAATATTAGAGACAACTATGTGCATCTCTGATTTGGAAAAGCAAAGAGAAGCCTGTGTATGAACACGACTATATTCACTTAAGCAACAGTCCAGGAGTATTACGTAGATAATAATTTGACATAGAATCATAGAATTTATGGGTTGGAATGGACGTTACAGATCATCTAGTCCCAACCCCCTGCCCTGGGCAGGGACACCTCCCACCAGAGCAGGTTGCTCAAGGCTTTAGCCAACCTGGCCTTGAACACTGCCAGGGTTGGGGCAGCCACAGCCTCCCTGGGCAACCTGGGACAGTGTCTCACCACCCTCACAGGAAAAAAACTTTTCTCTAATATCTAAACTAAACTTCCCTTCCTTCAGTTTGAACCCATTACCCCTTGTCCTATCACTGCAGTTCCTAACACAGAGTCCCTCTCCAGCTCCTTGTAGCCCCTTCAGTTATTGAAAAGTTGCTCTGAGGTTTCCACACAGTCTTCTCTCCTCCAGGCTGAACAGCCCCAACTTCCTCAGCCTTGTTCTCAGTATGCCTTGGAAAGCTGAAGAAAGCTGTAGATGAGATAGAATTCTCTTACTGACTCAATAACCATGCATGGATTCTTCTGGAGAAACTTCTCCACTTGACATGCAGGGCCTGGCAGTATTAGGAAGCAAATTATGAGCAAAGGATGATGTTCTAGTTACTGGACTGAAATAAGATTCTCCCAAATATAATAAAGTTGTTTCTGCCTTTGCCTGAATTGAACTAACATGATCTGAGACTTCTTAAAAATCCCGTGTAGTGTTTCTCTACATTAATGGTACACTAACTAGCTTTTCCTTTTTCATTTATGTATCTGGATAATGAAAGCATTCCATTAATTTGGGTCTGAAAAGGCACATCTTCAATTGTAGATGAACAAAAATCTCATTCTTCCCTATGGGTTTGTGATTTTAACCTGGAAAATTGTCCTGTTACTAAAAATATACAGACTATCCAAAAAATCAGCAGTGCAAGAAGAAAAGAACCCTAAAAAACTGATAAAGACATCATTAAAACTAAGTTAATTGCTGTCAAATAATCTAACTAAAAATCAGGTGAAAATATTATTGAATTCTGGTGCAGTTTGGCCAACAATTCCAGGATAGTAGGACAGGAGTTGAGGACTGTGCCCTTGTCACAGTCTATGATGTCCTCATGGAGAGCAGTGGAGGGGACGATGTTGATATCTCAGGGATGCAGTGACAGGACAGGGGAAAATGGAATAAAGCTGTGTCAGGGCAAGTTCAGGTTGGATATTAGGAAAACATTCTTCACTGGGAGGGAGGTCCATGCCTGGCACAGGTTCCCCAGAGAAGTGGTCACAGCACCAAGCCTGAGTTCATGGAGCATCTGGAAGATGCTTAGTCACATGGCTGAGTTTTAGATAGTCCTGTGATGAACAGGGATTTGGACTCGATGTCCTTATGGGTCCCTTCCAACTTGAGATATGCTATGACTCTACAAGGAATGGGAAGTTTGGAAATGCTAAACTGCAATAGAAAAAAATGCAGACTGATTAGTCAACATCCTGGGGATGCTCCCTCTAAAATTAGTGATTCTCTCCCCAAAGGAATGAAGTGCTATCTTTTACTATGTTAAAAAATGAACGGGTGGAGGTGTAATAGATGCTATCCTCTGCATTTGAACGGGATATTCCCAATTTTATTCCATCTTACTGAGGTAATGTTCACACTGTACTGAACTGCTCATTTTTGCATGAGTATACAATCAGGTTTTCAAGGACAGAGTTAATGAACACGTTCAGCTGGCACAGCTATTGCCAGCAGAGCAGTATTCTAGTGCAGCTCCTTGTTCCCTAGGAGAAAGTATTTCAGTCATTTGCAACTTCTAAAATGCACTGCTAGAACACAAAGTTAACTATTTAAAACCAGTTTTCCCCACTTATTTTTCAATCTAAATAAAAGCTGGTGTTCCCAGGCTGCCACTGTTGAGCCTCTTCATCTCCTTCAGCAGACTGAGTACAGTAAAAAGTTAAACTGTCCCAATGCTCTGGCTGTGAATTTAGACCAGTCTGTCCTTCCTAAGTACAGGACTCTGTCATTAATTTTGCTTTGCATTATGACTTCCCAAACAATTTCTATTCATATTTCCATGACTTCCTAAGACCTGTTCCCCCATTTCAAAATACAACCAGATGTGAGCTCACCTGAAATACATCAATAAGAAAAAAGGACATGATAAAAGCAGATAGAACACCCAAATGAACAGGCAAAGATATAAACTAAGAAAATCTAAGGTGCTAAAAATATGTAGAAACAAATTCCTACTCTAGGGTGGACAAAACTAGGCTGCCCAAGGAGCAATGGGAGGAAGCAAATCTCTGGAAGATCAAATAATCCAAACCCCATCAATAAATGTTTTTTGTTATCAAGGGCCTTGATAGGCTTTTTAGGACCTGTATAAAGTAAGAGCATAAAACAGGAGTTCTTAGGATGGAAATTATAATTACTTTAGAAATTAAATGTCATTCATGATAAAAATTACATATACTGGGAAGGTCATGTAAGGCAATGCTCCAACTCCCTTCAGACTTGAATTAAAGTGCAACATTACAGCTACAAAACCTGATTTTAGTTTTGCATTAGTGAGAAGCCTTAAGCCACAATAAACTAATTCTCAATTTCCTGCAAGCCAAGAACTTGGAAAGAAAAGTTCTCCAAGGCATTGGCATCAGCTCTGAGTGTGTGGCAAAAGTAAGCACTGATACACAGAGAATTGTGTTCAGTTAATTACTAACATGTGCAGAGTCTTTAATACAGCACAATATAACTTAATCCAGTAACAACCGAGTCAGCCTTGAAAAAAATCCATGTACACTGCTGCAGAATGCACCTGGAAGAGTAGAGGATTCCTCTCAATTCAAGCCATATTGTTTGATCATTTTATTCTGTTCTGCTTTACATTCATTCTTGTTATTTCCCAGTTCAAACTTCTGCACTGTTGTCTCGTTACGTGTTTTGCAGCATCTCATCCCTACCAAACGCATAGAAGCACCCAGGCTTTCCTGGAAAGAGGGAATTGAGACCCTCCATGATGAAAAGGAATTAATGCTTAGGGGTCCATTTCTGCAAATTTCCCAGTGAATTACTCTCATGGCCTTTTAAAGCCCATCGGAAGTGCAGCACAATGGCTGAGACACAGCATTTAACTTCGCTTTACTTGGAAGGAGCTTCTCAAAAATTAATGCAGGTGACAAAACACAAAGCTTTCCTCTTAAGAAAACATTCTTAAATGCTCTTGAGAACTGCAAATACAAAGTCATTTCATGTTTCCTTACCGATAAACAACCCCACATTTCACTCTGTGATTTACCAGCAATGTCTGTGTTAGCAGCGTAGCACAGCTCATCTGTTGTGCTACAACAGTTCTCTTCAGGCATGGATCAATAACATCCCTTGCTATATATCAAAAAAACACCTTCCTGGCAGGCTCTAGTGCTGCCCTTGGTGCATTCTGGGACTAAGTTCATCCTTATGGCAAGCAGTAATTCAAGATTACATGTATTACCTTTCTCCAAGAACTATTACAGCTTTTTTCTCGCTACACTAAAAACCTTTGCAGGTTGGGAATCCAAGTACAAGTAACTCTAGGGTAGACATGATAAATCTTCACCCTCTCCATGTTTCTAGCTCAGCAGAGTGCTCTTGGAGCCAGATGACTCAGATGACCCTTGCACAGAGCTGCCAGACCTAAAACATGACCTCTTGCAACTGCCTTGGTTACTACTTTTCCACTAGTCACATCTCCAATGCTCAAAGTACTTCTCAAAGCCTCAGACCCAGGGCAGATAGCTTCAGACTGGTTTGCCTGACTGAACTGCTGATGCATTTCACACTTTGGGATAGTGTAATTTCTGTGCATTGAGAGAATAATCCACATTTTGCCTGATGTGGATTTCAACATTTAGGGCAAAATGTTGGGTTTTCCCATGTTACCTGATGCTTTCAAAATACAGAACATACTCTCAGGCCTCTGGTGTACAAAAGGTTCACCAGGTGGGCAATTTTCTTTTAAAGCTGAGGATGGTGATGCACTGGCACAGGTTTCCCAGAGAAGATGTGGATGCACCATCCTGGGAGTGTTCCAAGGCCAGGTTGGATGGGGCTTGGAGCAACCTGGGCTAGTGGAAGGTGTCCCATGGCAGAGGGATTGGAATGAGATGAGCTTTGAGGTCCTTTCCAGCCCAAACTATCCCAGGATTTTATTAAATAACACTCCAATGGCACATCCTAGAGATGTTGAGTGTGAAATGAGGCAGTAACATACCCAAGCTTTGTTGTCCTGCCATCTCTAGACTCCTTTAGCCAGGAGCATTACTTTAGGCTGCCAAATACCAGTAATTTTTCCTCTTCCTTTTTCAAGCTTAAAGGTCTCTTTATTGTTTTCTTTAGACCTTGGATTAAATGCAGGAACTCACAGGACTGCAGACCATCAGCAAGATGGCTTATAAAATCAGGAACTGAAGACAAGATCCCCATAATAGCAGGACAGATTTCAAAATTTAAAAGCCACACTTAAGGTGTAAGATTACCAATATAAGCAGAAGGAAATATCACCCCCAGCCATCAAAAATTTAAAAAAAATAAAATTGTAGGAAGGAACACTTCCTGGGCAGTTACTGCTGCTTGCCAATCTGTTCAGTTTTGTGCTGCAGTGATAAATTCTTCTTTGATTTTAAAGGATTTCTTTTTCCTTAGGAAAAGCAAACTTGACCTGCAAAAGGAGTTGTAAAAGACTGAAGTGAGGCTCAGGAAGCCTAGTATGGGTATATCTAAGAGCAAGATCTCTCTTGGTGTGAGATCAGACTCTTTTTTCCAGGTTTTTCAAGCACTGATTATCTGGGTGAAAGATCATTTCTGTTATCTCTGTGGAGCACCTACTATGAAGCAAATTCTGGTTCGTGCCCAGGTTCACATTAATATGAATGGAGCAGAAGCACTTCAGTGTGCCTTCAGAACAGCCACGAGTTGTGCACTGCCCTTAAAACACCACTTTCCACACATTTGCATCTCTTTATCCCTTCCTCTCCCCAGCTTAGTGCTCTGTGGAGTCTGCTGATAGCCACAACTCTTTTAGAGGCAGAACATTAAAGCTTTCAACTTCAGCTCAGATTTTACAGACCTCCTACCCAGTTATTAGAAGCAAAAAATAAAAGAGAAGCTTTTCTACCTGCTGTTTTCTATCCACAGACTATTTGCTGACTTTTCATAGTTTATTCTATCATAATTCCTATCTCATTCATGTCTTTTATTAGTATCATATGTACATCAACTTTTCCTACAAGGAAGGCTTTCTATTTTGTGAGTACCTTGAATATAAAACAAGGCAAAACCACTCCTTTAACACCTAACAACAAGTGAGTTCCTTGTGTGCAAACAATGGCTGCAAATTTGCCATATGAAGTTTGAAGTGAACAACTAACAGGGAGATGTAAAACTCATCTAATCAAAAAACAACTTATCCATAACGTTCCTCAGCTTCGTCCTAGTTTAAAAGAAAAAAAATGTAATAGAATCATAGAATTTTAGGGGTTGGAATGGACCTTATGGATCATCCAGTCCCAACCCCCTGCCCTGGGCAGGAACACCTCCCACCAGAGCAGGTTGCTCAAGGCTTTAGCCAACCTGGCCTTGAACACTGCCAGGGTTGGGACAATAAATACAATTATGCTGTATCATAAATAAACACAACTGTGTTACAAACAGTCCTAAAAAGGAGAGGAATAGTGGATCTGATGGAGAATATACCCATGTTGATAGGATGGTACAAGATTTATTAGTAGCTTATGCATGTTATCCCTCCATATGGGCACAGAAAAAGTCCAGAAGTAAAGCTGAGTGAACAAATATTCCTTCTTAAGGAATCAACCAAGGGTCAGGAACAGTTCAGGCAAGTCTAGGCAGAGAGAGTTTCACATCTAGACACTCTGTTTTAGTTACATGGTGCCCTGGAAAGTGCCAATACAGCTCAGTTTATGTGCCCATTCCATCACAAACAAGTGGGTCTTAACTTGCCAATGATTTGACTCCCATCCATCACTCTATGACCTAACTACAGCTAAAGAAAAAGGTTGAGGCAGGAAGAAATATGTCAAGAGGCCTATGGAACTGCTACACATAAATTCCTTCAGAGAGGAAAACCTCAGAGAGGTGAGCAGCAATTTCCAAAACACCTACTGCTAACAACACACGTTCAAAGGAAAAAGAGAGAAAAACATTACAAACTCATACCTGATAAAAATGTGGCCAGAAAGTACTGATAGCAAGTTCTGCTTTCACCCATCCTTCTGTCACAACTCCTGAGACATTCCAGATGGGATTGCCCTGTGGCCCTCCATTCACCTTCACGTAGACGTTCAGAGAGCCAGGGCTGGAACGGTCTCTGCTGGACAAGTAATAGTGGAAGTCAATGCAGTGAGTGTCATTTTCCTTCAGTGTAGGCAGCAGCAAGTGAGCTTTCTGCCCTGATGCTCTCCCAGAGCTGTTCACCATCATGAAGGAGCCTACAGAGGGAAGCAAAAAGAGAAGGAAGAGTGGGTTTGCTTGGCTTTTCAGCATAAACAGCTCCATTTGAATAGTCAGTGATTCCCTCAGAAGCCACAAAACAAAACATTCATCTGAAGAAATCAAACCACCTATTTGATGCTAGTTGTTAGGTAGCAGAAAGAAAGGATATTAAATTGCAGGGTGTATACACCAGTAGATTCAAGGCCACTAGAACCACTTTAATTAGATAACTGGAAAATCAAGACAAAAATATGGCTTTGCTTGTATTATTTTATCACTTTGTATTAAAACAGTCACTCTAAACAAAAGTACATTCCCACTTCAAGCAACAACCAGGTTCTCCTACTGCATAGAGTCCCCCAAAGGCACATATAATACCAGGTAACAAGTGACAGGTAGAGAAGGAATGGCCTCAAGTTGCTCCAAGGGAAGTTCAGATTGGATATTAGGGAAAATGTTTTCACTGAATGGGCTGTAAAGCACTGGAACAGCCTGTTCAGGGAGGTGGTGGAGTCACCATCCCTGGAAGTGTTCAAAAAACATGTGGACGTGGCACTCGAGGACATGGTTTAAAGGTAAACATGAAAGTGGTGCTGGGTTGATGTTTGGACTTGATAATCTTTAAAGGTCTTTTCCAACTGTAACAATTCTATGATTCAATACAAAAACTACAACAACAGACCAAACTCTCAGCTGCTGTTTGCCCACATGACCCCTACACACAGGTATAGCTTGGCATGAACTGAACTCTGTCACCTGGAACCTTTTGAAGGTTGTGTTAAGAAACCCCCAGTTTTCAGAGCCCAAATGAATGAGTCTTGTTGGCAGAACAGCAACATCTCCACTAGTAATCATGCAACAGAACAATTATTCTTGTAGGAGGAAGGGCAGGCTGAATTTAGGAAAGGTAATATATACTAAGGCAATTTATGAGTTTATTTACCTGGAAACTTGCATCATATTAACGAAGCCACTTGATGCTGAACTCACATTTTGATTCATCAAGCAGTTATTTTACAGCACATTGTGTCTCGACTCATCTCCTCACTGATGCATCAAGGTGACAAATGTTAGCAATAAGGGAAAACATTATGAGAGCTATTTGATTCAATTCTGTTTAAAGGATCTCCTTTATGCAGGTGCAGACACACACACTGAGAAGAAGCTGAAGAGAACACCAAGACTGGGGCAGGGGGAAATCTGTGTGTCAGCAGCCAGGCATGATAATTTTTAATCAAACACAGCCCTCTTGACACTCTTAGCTCTGCTGCTGCTGCCAAGGCATGCCACAAATGTATTTCTCTGGTCTCCTGCAGTTCACAGAAGATTGAGTATGAAAAGTCCTGTCTCACTTCTAACCTACTGACTTCCCCTGTTCCCCATCAGAGCAGGATGACACTCAGATGAGCCTGACAAACCTCTGGATCAATTCCATGCAGTCAACAGTTGTATATTCTAAATTTGTAATAGGTATGAGCAACTTGCTCCCACAAAAAATGTTTTCCCCATGTGTTTATATGATATATATGTATTTTGTAAAGGACTGAAGCACAGATGAAGTGAATCTTTCAAAAATATAAAGCACACACTCCAAAGATCTTGAAAAATTCAAGCACAGCTGGGGAAGGGGAAGAGGCTCTGCTAAGAAACAGGAGAATTTATAGGCAAGATACTCCCTGGCAATTCTATCCTTCATTTTCATTAACCAAAATGGTCTCACATCAACAAATTCCAGATTCACAGCAGGGACTTCAAGAAATATAAGAGCTGAATTCAAACTTTTCAGTTTCCCTCTAATAATTAGAGATTGGATCCTGACAAATCTTCACTTTTCATCTAAATCTGCTCCCAGTCAATCATAAAATCTTCTTCTTCAGTGAGTACCACGTACATATCATTCTTACAAATCCACACAAATAAACTTGAGTTTTGGGAAATTGAGATTTGGCTTCTGAGATAGTTTATTATCAAAAAGCACCATTGCCAACAGGCTTGGAGAGGCAGTACAGCCTGATGGCTGAGGCTGCAGGCTGGAAAGCCTCACAGCCTGGTTTGGTAAGGCTGATTGTGACACCCAGGAATGCTGGAGCTCCTCTGCTATGCAGACAGGCTGAGAGCTGGGAGTGTTCAGCCTGGAGATGACAGGGCTCCAAAGAGACCTTAGAGCACCTAAAGGGGCTCCAAGACAGCTGCAGAGGGACTTTGGACAAGGGCCTGGAGTGACAAGACATTGGGAATGGCTTCACACTGACAGAGAGAAGGTTTAGTTTAGATACTAGGAAAAAAATTCTTCCCTGTGAGGGTGCTGAGGCACTGGCACAGGTTGCCCAGAGAAGCTGTGGCTGCTCCATCCCGCTGGATGGGGTATTTCATACCCCACAATGCACAATGCAGACAAGTTCTCCATTTGCCAGATCTCATATTTGAGGAAGATGCTGCAGTGAGTTGAGTCACTCAGAAAGAAAAGCAGAGCTCCTGTGCATCCACAAGGTTTTTGGCCAAGTGCCTCCTACACTGCATAGGAACCCAGAAAAAGGGATTTTTACACTATAATTCATCACAGCATCCCACTTCTGTGCATCTTTCTCGACATTTCTCTTTTTAATTTGGATAATACATGGATTTCTCTCCTAAAGAATCATTCTGAATCTGTACTATGTCTAACACAATACAGTCTTGAAGTGCACTGGGGGAGGTAAGTGTTTCAATGACAGCAAAACTTAGGGAGTATTTCACTTTCACAGATACCTATATAAAAATAACAACTTTTCCTTTGGGAGAAAAAAACATCAGCTTTTATATAAAGTTCAAAGCAATAATTACAATTTTATTTTTTGCCACCCACAAAAAAATGAATCACAAGCTATTCACAGTAACAATGGCCTTTGCGCAGCTCCTGACAATCCCAGGGAGACTATGGAGCCACAATCCAGAGACTGACAACACCAGCAAGTTGCATATCCATCCACCAAAGAGCACTTAGCCAAGTAATTAGTCTTAGTTACTAAAAGAATAGCTTTACAAACCACTGTCATAGGCAAATTATTCACAGCTCCCTACTAGTACCATATGATGTTTTTAGTTTCATAGTTTCATGGTATGTTAAGGGGT
>NW_008682330.1:0-330 GCF_000695815.1 Acanthisitta chloris
TCCTGCCCCTCGCTGCTCCGGCAGCGGGAGTGGGCGCACACGGAGCGGTACCCATCGCTCCTGGTACCCATCGCTCCTGTCCCCGCCGCTCCCTCCTCGCCGCGGCTCTTCTCGGCCAGTCACAGTGTTTCCTGTGATTCCCGTGAGGCTTTTTTTTAGCATCTGGGTCGGCTGTAGCAAATGTTTTACTTATGTAATCATCAACCGTTCGTTAATTATCTCTCCCTCCCGGAACTGCGTGGGGTTTGGCCGTGGCCCAGCGCTCGGGGCCGGTGCCAGGCACAGCTCGGGGGCGCCCAGAGAGCATCAGCCCGGGGCTCTCGGTGTCCC
>NW_008682330.1:357-24588 GCF_000695815.1 Acanthisitta chloris
CAGCGGCTTTACGAATCTGCATGTCTGATGGCTTGTTTATTGCACGTGTCCCGGTAGAGTCCTCAAAATGCAATCGCTGCCTATGCGCGGAGCATCCAAGGTAAGGTCAGAAAACTGGGATGAGCAAGGGTATTTAGGGTGGGTGAATCCTGGCTGGAAGCCAGGTGCCCACCAGACCTGCTCTATCACTCCTCTCTTTAGCAAGACAGGAGGAGAAAATATAATGAAAGGCTCATGGGTCGAGGTAAGGACAGGTCACCAATTACTGAAAAAGGCAAAGCAGACTCGACTTGGGGAAATTATTGAATTTTTACCTATCAAATCAGCATAGGGTAGTGAGAAATAAAAATTAATTCTTAAAGCGCTCTCTCCTCACTCCTCCATTCTTCCTGGGATCAACTTCATGCCTGATTTTCTCTACCTCTTCCCCCTGCAGCGCCGCAGGAGGATGCAGAATGGGGGCTGCGGTCAGTATATCGCTGTCTCTGCCACTCCTTCCTCTTTGGGGGAGGAGTCACATTCCTCCCCTGCTCCAGCGTGGGGTCCCTCCCATGGGAGACAGTCCTCCACACACTTCTTCACCATCAGTCCTTCCCATAGGCTGCAGTTATTTGTGGTCTGCTCCAATGTGAGCCCCTTCCATGGTGTCACAAGTCCTGCCAGAAAACGTGCTCCAGTGTGGGCTCCTCTCTCCACAAGTCCACAGGTCCTGCCAGGACCCTGCTCCCGTGTGGGCTTCCCATGGGGTTGCAGCCTCTTTGGGCATGCACTGGCTCTGGGGTGGGGCCCTCCATGGGCTGCAGGTGGATATCTGCTCCACTGTGGCCCTCCATGGGCTGCAGGGGGATATCTGCTCCACTGTGGACCTCCATGGGCTGCAGGGGGACAGCCTGCCTCTCTATGGCCTTCACTATGGCCTGCAGGTGAATCTTTCCTCCAGTGCCTGGCACACCTCCTCCCTGTCTTTCTTCACTGACCCTAGTGCCTGCAGAGTTGTCTCTCTCACATGTTCTTACTCTTCTCTTCATGGCTGCAGTTGCTGTTGTGCAGCAACTTCTTGCCCTTCTTAAGTCGGTTATCCCAGAGGTGCTACCACCATTGTTGATGGGCTCAGCCTTGGCCAGTGGTGGATCTGCCTTGGAGCCATTGGCCAGTAGGAAACTTCCAACCATCTTCTCTTCATGGCTGCAGTTGCTGTTGTGCAGCAACTTCTTGCCCTTCTTAAGTCGGTTATCCCAGAGGTGCTACCACCATTGTTGATGGGCTCAGCCTTGGCCAGTGGTGGATCTGCCTTGGAGCCATTGGACAGGAGGAAACTTCCAACAGCTTCTCACAGAAACCACCTCTGGAGCCCTCCCACTACCAAAACCTTGCCACACAAACCCAATACAGCACTATGTTTAGAGTAAACTTGCCTGTCTGGAAGAGGGGAATGAAGACAAAGTTCTCCTTTGTGAAATTTAGGATTTATTCATGAGAGGAAGTAGCTAATAGCTGCTGTTTCATTTCTCCAGGCAAACCTTTGTTTCTCTGTTGTAGTTACCCCATATCTCAAGCACAAGGCAGCAGCTGAGTTTGAAGGTGAGAGTGTGACCATCCAAGGCTTGGTGTTTGTGCAGGGGATCTGGCCAGTGTCTGGTCCAGTCACTTTTGTACAGGACTTGATCAGCAGACATCCCTGGTGTAGCTTCTGCCATCCCCAGCCTCAGGGTGCTATGGAGGCAGGTGGGAATAAGAAGAGGAGGAAAGGATGTGAATTTCTCCCATTTGCAGGACCACAGCATATCTTGGTCTGGCTTTTTATGCTCTCTGCTGGCTTTCTCCAGGCCCAGCAGGACAATCCTTGTGGAGTGTCCTGATTCTGCAGAAGCTGGGGAATTGATGATGACTTGTGTCAGGCAGAGAACCTGCTGCCTGTAGGTTTCATCCAGGTAATGCCAAGGGGTCTGTTGTACAGCCTGGCAATGCCAATTGCAAGGTCTGGGGTCTCCACGGGGGCTGCCTCAGCCTGGGCAGTGCTGGGCTGTCCTGACTCAGTGATGAACTGATGAAAGGGACTAGCATGGCAGAAAAACAGCTTTTTTTCTGTTGGCTGTGGGACTGTGTCTGCGTTAGCCCAAGTGAGGCAGTAAGAGCACATGGCAAGAGAGGGTGGCATTAGGTAAACCTCCACCCCTGGATGCATCCTGGGAGTGCTGTCAGTGCAAAGGAGTTTGTGCCAGGACCAGCTATGACTACCTGGCAGGGCTTACAGGTCGTGCTGCTCCCTGGGGGGGTTCATGCCTGCTCTGGGGGTGCATGAGTGGCTTTGCAGAACTTTGGGGTATCAGACAGCCCCAAAGACTCTGGACAGGGAGCTGCAGATCCCAAGGATAAGAGGAAAGGTAATGCTTGTAGTTAGGTTTCTAGTCTGCATACAGGACCCACGTAAGTGCTGCCATATGCTGGAGTGTTGCAGCCTCACAGCTCTTGTCAGCTTCAGAGCTGGAGAAGGTGAGAGACCACTCAGTCCTTTGCAACTACTGAACAGCAAAGCTGTTTTAAGCACCTGCAGGCCCTGTCCATGCTGAGGCTACATGGTACAGAGACTAGAGCAGAGCAGCCATGGGTGAGCAGTGGTGTGCAGTCTGATGAAGCATGAAAAACAGCAAAAGGCAACAAAAATAGCTGCAGACATGTTGTCTGAACAAGGGGTCTGCAGTAGTCAGGAGCTTGTCATGTTAAATTGCAGAGTCAGAGGAGGGATAAGTTGATCCACCTGATATCTGAAAGTCTTTCCAAGTGTAAGAAGAGCAGATATAGCATATAGAAACCATTTCTTTATGCAGGGCAAAAAAAGATCCACACCTTTTTTTCCTAAATAAATCTATGGGCATTTTCCCACTTGACTTTACACTAGGCCCATCAAATGTTTGGTTTTTAAAGTAAAGAGACAAAGGGAGCAAGAGAGTGTTTAAACAACTTCTTTCCTGCTTACGCAAAGGCCTTGTGTGTATGGATAACCTCAGAGGCAGCTGCTCTTCACCAGGAGAAAAACACCAGGTTACACACTGGACACGTGCAGCCTGTGTCACTGCACCAGAGGCGCCAGGCATTTCCCTCAGTTGACATGATTCCATTCACTGAGGTGGTTGCACTCAGAGAGACCAAGTCAAAGACACACTGAAGGCACAGCAGGGCAGGCTAGGTGAGCGATGCCATGTGCATTGGCAGGTATAGAAGCAGATTGTATCTGTTATGTGTGGTATGGACATAAAACTTAGGAATGCAATTCCTGAAGTTGCCTTTCAGATGACCCTATGTGACTGCCAAAAAAGAAAAAGCTATTGCACCATGTTTAAGGAAATGCTCTTCATATAAGCAGTGTGGCTCACTTGCACATTTGGTAAAACCAACCACCTCCTAAAAGCAATCTGAAGAATACTTTTGGGAGAAGCAATCTTAAGTGAATGAGCTGAGGTGCAGCAAAAGGGGCCAGGGACCAGTGAGGGTGTTTGCAGAGCACAAAACCTGCACAAATAGATACCTGAGTGCGATTGCTCTAGTAGACAAGAAGGAATCATTCACAGTGAGAGCTTTTTAAAAAAGGATTAAAAAGGAAGTTGTGATACTAATTTAGGTAGTCACAGCTGTGATCCAAAAGAAAGTATCCCACTAGCTGTGAAAAAATTGTTTAGCCTTGAAAATAGTGAGAAGAAGGAAGACTTTCATCTCAAAACCACTACCTGAGCTTCAGAAACATCCTAGGGAAAAACCAGCCCGAAGCCGTAGTAGACCCTGGTGGTGACCATGATTTCTCATCTGGGCTGCATCCACTTGCACTCCTGCATGACCATAGCAAATTTTTGTGGAAGGTCCCATAGAGGCTTATATGCAAGAAGAATGTTTCCAGAATAGTTTGTAGGAAGGCCTGACCAAATTGAAGTGCTTGTGATCAAGGACTTAGAGCACTGATAAGAACAGACATCAAGAGATCTTCTCAAAACAGGGAATAAGGAGCTGAAACTTTTCCCCTTTGATGCTAGAAGCCATCATGACCTGCAAATCCAGTGTTCTGACACCTTTGTAAAGGCTTTTCATAGAGGTACTGCTGTGGCTGCTGAATTGACCCTGGGACTGCAAAGGGTCAGGGAACAGATGTGGTTTCACACTGGAGGTAGGTTACTCCTTGTGATTTCACAATAGCTAATGTAGATACTAATTTCTCCATACAAGTGAAACTGCACATATTTGTCTTGGCTCTGTTTTTTCTTTTAGTTGGTCAGTTTACAGCCTGAAGCTGGAACCCTCCCTTGGCATTGTGCTGGGAGACAATGTTATCAAAGGAGCGTATGTCATGGCTAAGGAGCTCTTGACATTTTGCCTCAGGTCCTTGAGAGAAGGGTTGACATTTTTTGGCACCTATAAATCCGTTCTGCACAGGTGCTATGCCAATAATTCAATGGCACTACACAGAATGGCTTATTCTTTTTCTTTTCCCAGAACACCTGATGAAGTCCCAGAGCAGGCACTAATGGAAGGCTCTTTGCAAACCTTCATTCACGTGTGCCATGAAAATGGTCAATGGATGTCACAATTACCAGAGGAGCTCTGGGATATTCCCCTCTATAACTTAGCTCTTCCAGGTAAAGATTAACTTTTGTTCTCTGCTGTTTTGTTAGCTAGTCATTTAAGCATTGGAACATCCTGTTTGTCCCATTTCAGGATGGCTATGTTTATTATTTGGGTCAGTGTGTGGGAGAAGGGCTTGGGTGAGGGTTTGTATGATGTTATGTGCATGTGAATATTTTTAGTCTGTAATGCTTGGGGTTTCTTGGAGAGGAGGGGGAAAAAGGATTTTTTTAAAATTTTTCTTTTTTGAGGGAAGGAAAGAAAGAGCATCGTCTTTCCAGATCAGTATTAATAATCTGAGCATTTGCTTATCTGAGCAATGGTGAGATTCTCCTTATTAATTTTTGCCACTTCCTATATAATAAACTGGTTCCAAAAGGAGAGAAATAACATTTTACCTTATTAATTGTTTCTTTGTACTGTTTAAAAGTGACTGTGAAGGTATGACTAAGGAGCACTGACTCTTTTAATTAACATGTTTTTATTAGTGTAGGCTTTGACTTTTCTACATGATCCTGAATATAAAAACTGGACTTATCCTATTAGGTGTAAATGCAGTTAAGAGATACATGTGTGTCATTATACTTTCTTTGGTCATATTATTGCTTCTCTCTGCTGCCTTGATTTCCATTCTGCCCAAAGAAGTTATGGTATAACCTGCTTTCACTGGCACATGGGGAGTGTAGGAGAATGTTTTATGTAGGCTACAGGATCATAGGTCAATTTTAGTAAAGACATATATTTAGAGACAGTGTAAAGTCTTGTCTTCAGTCGGTGGAGCCCTGGGAGGACCCAAAAACTGTAGTGTTTTGAGGGTTTTTTTCTGCCCTTCATGAATGAATGGAGTGTGGAGTTTTGATTAAAATTGAAACCCAGGAACATTTTTCATGGTCACTTCTTAGAGATGAGATTTGAATTGGTGTTAACTACAAAACAAGCACAACTCTGTTTAAGATAAATCCTATGTAAGAGGGCCCAGGACAGATGTTATTTAGAAAAAAAATCTAGATTTCTTACTTAACCATCAAAAAAAGAAAAAATATATATCTATCTTATGAGAGAAGAAATAAGGTAATAGTCTCCTCTTTTTTAATTTCTATTTTGTTTCTTGTTACTCTTGCAAAAATCCTTCAAAAAGTAGCACATTCAGTGGGGTTGGGGTTTTTTGGGGGAAAAGAAAGTGTGCTGTTTCTAAAAAGCTTTCACAGTGGTGTTTCTTGGAGACTGTAGAAAGCAGAGAAGCTGCTGATGTGTTGTGCCTTTGAATTCCTGGCTCTCCTAACAGTGACCTTGTTACTCTTGCAAATGTTTGTTGTTCTTATGATTATGACTACACGGAGAACAGGCATGAAGAAAAGGTGAAGAAGTTGAAGACTAGCCCATATCAGCAAACACTGGAGGATTTTTGCAGAAAGTTGCAGGCTATTAACTTGGAATATTTTGGTGGCTGTCCAGCTGACCTACAAAACTAATCTAGCCCAAGTCAGAGCAAAACCAGATCAAGACCAACCAGGTCAAGACAGTTCTGGCAGGTTTTCAGAGGGAGCAGTGACTGGGGGAAACCCAGTTTGGAAGTTTATCTCATAGAAGTCATGCAAGAGACATGACAGAGTGCATTCTGAAAGCACCGATGAGACAGAGGCAAGTCTCAGTAATTAATGTTGTGCTTGCACCGGATTCGGCGCAGTGCTGCTGGGGAGGTGTTGCTTCAAGCTCTGAAGTTACCTGGCTTGGTGCTAGCTCACTATCTTTGCATCATATTTGTTGTGTCATGGATATGCCCATCTTCCTTTCATTACTGTAAGTCACTGACATCACAAGAAGGCTCCTAAGTAAAAGATTACTATTCGTTTGCTGGTTGGCATCAGTAGATGCAACACCCATCAATGGAATCCTGCTCATCTCTCTTGGACTTGGGCCATGAGTATTTAATGGTTTGATTCTAAGACAAACTTCTTTGATTGCATGTCCTCAATATCGATCTTCCATCTGCAGTGAGATTGGTTTGGGCATTTAAAACAGGAAAATAGATGGAAAATGGATTTTAAAAGGCAAAAAACATGAGCAAGACATTAAATCATTATTGACAGTTTCAAAGAATTTTTCTTTCAAACCCAGTCTTGTCCTTTTTACTTTGTCTACTAAAAATGTTGCCATTGGCACCAGTAAGACTGACCATTCAAGAAAGCAGTTCCCAGCACCAGTGAATAATTTGTTTGACATAAGACTTAAAAAGCAAAATGATGTGCAGATTCTTTGCAGATACTCTGTAAAAGATCTCAGCAAGTCACTTCACTGAGTTGTTAGCAGCTCTTATTGATGCTTAATAGACTGGAAAAAAGAATGGAACAGAAAAGCCAGCAAAATCACTGGTTGCCAGTCCTGAAGAAATTGTGAGTGGCAATAGTTTTGTCTAAACATGATGCAAGAGATGTGTCAGATTTATTAAGACTTCAAAGAAATAAAATATTTGGGCAGGCTGTACTTAGCTCTGATGCTTAGCCTGCCCCTGTGTAATTTCCTGCACTGGAAAGAGGTCATTTCTGAAGCCCATAAAGGTGAATTTTTTTCATCTATCAGACATAAACTTAGACTTGGATTTGCCTCTGAAACCTTCGAGCACCCACCTCTTTCACTGTTTTTGATGGGGAGGTTGGGGTTTAGTTCAGGAAGGCATTTTTACCAGATATTTAATATACAAATGTTTAAAGTGCCAAGTTAGGAGTTGGTCCAGTCAAAGGTGTAAGAAGATGAATTTCTGCTTTCTGTCATATATTCCTGTGTGTGGATGATGGGATTGGAGAAGGAAATCCTGCATTTGGACAACTCTGAAAACAGGACAAATTCTAGTAAATTCAGCCTTCTTCTACTTATTCTCTGAAAAAAAAAATAAGTGGGCTTTCACATCAAGATAATTTTATTGTGGTTTGAGGCAAACAATGATGTGTAGTTTAGATGGGGAATGATTTATTGAAAAAATAAAGCCTTCCATTCACAGGGATTTCACATTAAGCTTATCATTGTCAGGTGATTAACATCTGTAGAAGAGCTCACCTTTAGGCATAACTACACAGGCTGTCAGACCATACAGGTGTGTGATTTGGAAATGGGGGTGGCATGTCAGGTGTGCACATGCAATATAACCATGGAATGTGCTATTCAGTAGTTAAGAAATGACATTTTCTCTACATTTCTTTTTGGTGTTTTACAGGGAGTCATGACACTATGACCTACTGTTTGGATAAAAGCTCTGCAGTTAGTGGCAATGAATCCAAGCTGGTGAAGTTTTTAAACAAATGTATGCCCTGCATTGTGAATCCCATTATTATGAAGTGGTCAACAACACAGGTAACTATTGTTTAGTGTTCTCTTCATGCCTTGGCAGGGTTGAAGCTTGTGCTACAGGGCTGAGAGTGGCTGTGCTGTCCTGTGCACAATGACAGAATAGCCTCCTGCCCAGAAATCTGTGCTTTCCTGAGATGCTGTGCTTGCATGTTGTGTTTTAAGCCCAGCCAGCAATTCAGCCCCACACAGTTGCTTCTCACACCTACTGTCTGGAATAGGGGAGGGAACTGGAAGGATAAAAGTGAGCAAACTCATGGGTTGAGATAAAGACAGTTTATTAAACTGTAAAGCAAAAGCAAAGCATGCAAGCAAAGCAATGGGCAAGCTTCCCATGGGCAGGCAGGTGATCAGCCATCTTCAGGAAAGCTGGGCTCCATCACTTGTAAGGTGACTTGAGGTGACAAGTGCCATCACTCTGATGTTCCCCCACTTCTTTTTCCTCCAGCTTTATACGCTGAGCATGATTCCATATGGTGTGGGATATCCCTCTGGTCAGCTGGGGTCAGCTCTCCTAACTCTAAACCGTCCCAACTCCTTGTGCACTCTCAGCCTGCTCGCTGGTGGGGTGGGGAGACAGGCAGAAAAGGCCTTAGCTCTGTGTAATCACTGCTCAGCAATAATAAAAACATCCCTGGGTTATCAGCACTGTTTGCAGCACAAATCCAAAACACAGTCTCATACCAGCTACTATGAAGAAAATCAGGTCTTTCCCATCTAAACCCAGCACTTAGGGTTTGAGATAGTTGCTATACATACCTGACCATCTTTTGTGGGGAAAAAGCATGTACGTCAGGTGGGGATGATACTTAAAGATATTGCTTAAAACTGATCACTTGGTACTAGAAATAACATTTAATATTGCTGTAATCAACAGAGTTTTTTCTCTTGCACCTTGCTCAGAAGATACTGCTTGCCATTTTTACTATCACTGTTGTGTGAGATGTCAGTTGTTTTTCCCATCTGTACCCAGCAGCAGAGACAAAAATCTTGTTGAAGGGAATTTTTTTCCCCATAAAGATTAAGAGGATGAAGGTGTGGTCCCTCATGTAAGATTTAGTTAATATTTTTAAATGTTCACTATTAAGCTAGTAGTTATTTCTTTGTTCCTCACAAATGCATGTTAAAGACAAAACTGGGGATCATGATTTAAGCTAGACCTTAAAGAGCTTACATTCTTCCAAAGAACAGACTTTCCTGACATCAGAGAAGTGCCAAAAATCTTTTTGCTTTTGTTCTTATTGAAGGAGTAGTTAATTATTAGGGAACTAACCTGAATAATTGATAAATGGCAATAAGTATGCCTAAGCTTCTTTTGTTGTGGTTGAGCAGCTCTGGTAAACTGGAGTCTTAGGCACTACCAGGTATTGGATATGTAAGGGCAGTGATGAGTTGATGTGCTTTTTTGCTTTGGGACTTGAGCCAATGAAAGATTTAGATACCTCCTAACTTGTGGGTTTCTGGCTGGTGAAGTGACCCTGTTGGTGACAAACAATCTCTTGACAACATTATAGTAATTTTCTGGTCTGAACCCAGCGGGATGAGCGGGAAGTGGTGCAGTGCTGATAGGAAAGAGGCACAGCTGCAATCCTGCCCCTCCTTAGCTCTGCGGTGCTCCAGTTACCTTTGTGAGGAGATGACTCCACCCATTGGCATCCAGAACAGACATCAAAGAGTCTACTGATGGCAGGACCCACAGGTTCCTGGATGGCCTAGTACCTAGGAGGAGGTGCCTAGCTTGAGCCCCAGCTGCTACAGGTGTCAGCCTAGAGGGCCAAATCTTTCCTGCACAATGGCTACATGACTTCCACTCATGCCCTGGATGCCTGCTCTGAGATTGCAGTGCTGAGCAACATTGCTCCCCAAGGCTTCCTCTTAAATTTTGCCCTTTGAGGGCAGGGGGCAATGTTCACACAGTCTAATTCTGTACCTAAACCCAGGTGACTCATTAGAGTCTCATTTGTCTTGTTTTCTCATGCAGTCAACAGAAAGAAATTAATTCATGTAAAGGGCAGTTCAGAGCAGCTATTTCATCTGGTGCTCTTTCTGGCCACAAAGGTTATGTATGGCCTATAGCCATATAGATTTCCATCTCCATCATGCTCTGAGCAAAGGGACATGGATTGCCCCTTCAGCTGTTCCAGCCTGGTGGAGGCACAGCAGGCACAGAGCCAGTGCACCACCTGAACCCAGGGCACGTGGGGCTGGGCTGTCCCAGCCTGGGGAGATAAAATTCCTGTCCAAAGCACAGGAAGTCAGGTGGTTGAAGCTAGGCAGGGTGAGCATCCTGCCATGTGTCTTAAGATCTGTTTCAGCCCTAAAGCTATGAATGTAGTTATTCAGGAGCAATGCCTGGTATTCATTTAGATATTGTTGAATTCTTTCTGACTTAAATCAGTCTTGCAGATGCCTTTTGAAACTTAAGTCTTGTCTGGTTGAGTTGTCTGGAACCTAAAATTTGTTGCAAATTGAAGTGAGGCAAATTCATGTTTAAACCTATTTAATTAAATTGATTCTATTTTCTTCTGCAAAGAGAGCCTTGATAGAGGTAAAAGACATGTCATTTGGGGCTTTTTGCCCCAGAAACAACCTTATCACCTATTCCATTCAGCCATCAAATCCAGTGAAAAAGGTCTGAGGGAAGTGGAAATGGAGGACTACCTGTGTTTTGTAGGACTTTGACAGCTTAATTCAAACTTTATAAGAAAGTTTATTTTGAAAAAGAACAATATCCAGTAGTTTTTTCTATTTTTGTTTTTCCTTCTGTTGAGGATGAGTGAGCTCCACAGAGACAACCATGGTAAAGCCTTTGATCTAATAAAATAAATACAGCATTTCTAAGGTGCTGATCCTGCAATTGTTGTTCTTATGAATAGTCTTGTGAAGAGCTATCATGTATTTATGCACAGGTTAATGGATCTTTAACTTTCAGAACAAAACCAGTGCAGCAGTCTCAAAGTAATTTAATCTGTACCTGCAGTATATACTGCAGGGTAATTGGAATCCCTCTTGTCAGAGAGTAAAATACTTCAAAGTTGCAACTTGGTGCTATACAGTGACATTTTAAAGATGAAAGACCTGTGAAAAATGTCATAAGGCTAATTTTGTACTCCTTTTTCAGCTTTCTAAACTAAAGAAATAAATCTCTTTCAAGCTCTCAGGACCTTTGCCTTCTGTTTCACTTTTCAGGTCTTGACTGTGACGCAGCAACTTGAGGCTGGAGTTAGATACCTGGATTTCAGGATTGCCCACAAGGCTAATGATCCATCTACAAATTTGTACTTTGTGCATATGGTTTACACAACTGTCACTGTACAGGTATTGTTCTTGCCTTCGGCTATAAACCCAGTGCTGTTTCTTTTATTTAAGAGCCATCATAATCTGAAAATGCTGACCCAAGGTCTTCTGAGTAGGTTCTCCTTATGAGGTGACTTAAAACTAGAGAAAATCAGCAGGGCTGGAAATTAGTTTCAGCAGCTGCACGTGATACTGGAGCATCAATCAGTTCCTCATCCTCCAGCCAGAGTTGTTGTCCTTGGTCTCCACTGCCTAGCCCCTACCAAGTGCCCAGTGTTCTGGGATTTATCCTGTGTTGTCCCAGGATGATACCCAGGGCAATCCCATTTCCCTGGTTAGAAGTTATTAAAGAGAAGAATAAAATCAGAGAAACACCTATTTTTCTGAGGAAAAATTGTTTCACTGAAAGACCAAGAGACTTAATCTGGATCCCATGATCAAATTACTGTCAGCTGCTGTGAAGCAACTGCTGTGAGTTGCTCTTTGCATGTGCTCTGTCACCGCGGAGTAGTTTACATCTCCTTTCCATTTGCTGTGACCTGTACAGCCAGGCACAGCCAGCTGATGCAGCTTTTCATTTGTAGGGTAACTGGCTAAACTTCAGTTTCATGCTCATGAGTGCTGAGATTTCCTGGTGACTGGCATGCTCATGTAAACAGGTAGATGTAGTGCCTGACTACCCTGATAACTGTATGTGGTCTTCAGGTAGTTGTCATTGCACGTACCGAAGGGGCAAAATGGGTCCTGTTATATTTAAGCAAGCACAAAACTTCTGCCTCTTTCTGAGTTTGCCACATCTTCTGTCCCTAAAGATGCTTGGGGAGTTGGGTTTACTGCTAATGTGCCTGTAGGCAGTAAGAGCTACATGGATATTATCAGCATACAAAGCTCTTAAGTATAGTTAGAGCCTCATCCAGAACAAACCAGCAGAGACCTGCAGAAAATGGGTTTTCCTGGGGTGCATTGTAGGCAGTCAGATATCTGTCCTCCAGAAACCTACCTGGATTTTCATTATTGTGATTGCAAGTCTATTCCACCATCAGTGCTCTGTTGGTTTTATGTCCTTTCCCCTGTGTAGCATAGATAACTTTCTAATTTGCCATGATTTTCTCTTGTAGGATACTCTGTGGGAAGTATTAAGGTGGTTGGAAACTCATCCTCAGGAAGTTGTTATCTTAGCCTTTCGGAATTTTGATGGATTGACCAAGAGACTTCATTGTCATCTTGTTGCCTGTATAAAAGAGGTTTTCAGGTGTAAACTCTGTCCCAGAAATGTAAGAACGAGATCCTTTTTTTCTCCATTTCCAAGAATGGTATATTACAGGGAGATCTTTGATTCCAAATGTTTAGATATATTCTACTTTCACTGTGTTTTTAACCTAGGAAGAGTAACATTTTCTGCATCAAGGATAGGTCTTTGCTTAATAAAATTGAGGAGATAAAGCAAACCTACATCTGACAGTGTGGAGGAGGGAATTAAATTTAACTGCCATGTCTATTGGGTTGAGGGACAATAGTACAGGCACAATGTCCTGGTTTTAGCCAGGATGGAGTTAATTTTCTCAGTAGCTAGTGTAGTGCAGACACCTTGACACACAACGGTCCTCCACTGTCCTGGCTGATTTTTCAAGGAAAGGAAAAAGAGAAAGGAAAGGAAAGGAGAAAGAGAAAGAGGAAAAAAGAAAAGAAAATAAAAGAAAAAAGGTGTTTGTGTGTGTTATAAATATAGTCCCTATGACATTTATAGAATTTAAAGAATTCATTTTCTGCCTTTTCACATCAATAATTATAAATTAATTTTAATGCTATTTACAATAGTTTAGGTTGGAAGTGATCTCTGGAGGTCATCTGGTCCAACACCACCATGCAAAGCAGGACCAGCTTCAGAGTTACATTGGGCTGTCCTGTCCATTCTCAAATATCTTGAAAGATCTCACAACCTTTCTATGCAACATCTAATCCAACATTTCACCACTCTCACAGTAACTGTGTTTTCCTTCTCTATCTGATCAGAATCTCTCTTGCTGTCTCTTGTGTCTGCTGGCTTTCATCCTCTGCTGTGCAGATCTGAGGAGTCTTGTCTACAGTTGCCTGTTAGGTATTTACAGACAGCAGTAAGACCTGTGCAGTCTTCTCTTTATCCATGCTGAAGGGACTCAGGTCCCTCAGCCTGCCCCTGTGTGTCACGCTGCAGCCTCTGCTTGCTCTGGTTGCATGCTGCTGGACTTATTCCAGCATGACAATGACTTTTTTGTACTGGGTAAGCCCCAGCTGGAGACAGTACTTGAGATTCAGTCCCACAACTGCCGAATAGACGGGAGAACCCCTTTTCTTGGCTTGCTGTCTGTGCCTTTACTAATTCAGTCCAGTTTACAGTTGACCTTTGCCATGTGGGCACTCTGCTGGCTCATGTAGCTTGATGTCTGCGAGGGCCTCCAGGTTGTTTTCTGCAAAGCAGATATCTGTGCAGCTGCCTTGAGTCTGTCCTGGTGTGTGGGGTGGTGCAGGACTGTGCATTTGCCTTTGCTGAGCTTCATGAGGTTTCTGTCGGCTCATGTCTCTAGCCTGTTGTGGTCCCTCTTAACAGCATCTCTGCCTTCAGTGGATTTCTGGTGTTGATGACTTTCTTTCCTAGAGCTGACCTTCCAACCAAGCCTTTCAGTCACCCGAACCTCCAGAAAAGCCTTAATTTAAATAATCAGAAAATATTTGATTGCTGGATTTTAGAAGCTGAGATTTTTAGCTTCCTCTTTTTTTCACAAGGTGTGGGAGCTTTTAGTAGTTAAACAATTAACATTTCAAAGATGCAGAGGAACAGAGGGTTTTCTCTGGAGATGTGAGTGGTAAAGGAGAATGATGACCCTGTTTGCGATTTAAATTCAGCCTTTGAAGCTGTTGTATCAGTAATGGGTGAGTATTACCATTTCAAAGCATTTTGTACAGCAGAGTTAAAGTAGAACAATTCTCAGCAAAACTAGGGGATTGTGAATATTCAGGCCTCAGCTGAATAACTGAAGACCTGAGTGACACTGTTTCCTTGTTTCCCAAAATAACTTAAGTGTGTAAGTCATGGATGAGCAGAACCATACCAGAGAAGATGGTCAGTTTTGCTTTCAGACTCATGGCCATGTTATTCACTGCAGAAGGGGCAAGCTGATTGTTGGATGAAGGTGTTGAAAGCATGGTTTGAGATCACTTGTCTGAAGAAAGAACATTTCTGTGTTGTGTCCAGGGAGAGGGAGGAGGAGCACTGGAGAAAAGACAAGCCAAATACTTCCCTTGAGCAGGGAGAGTTTATTTCTGTGAGGTCTATGACCAGCAAAATGGATCTCACCATTTTTGCTAGTGGTACCACTGCAGGTCAGGCAGCTGTGGGGTTTTTCAGGATCACAGATTCAGATTTAACATCAAATATCCAAGTGCTTGTTCACTTACTCAAAAATAAACTGCTATCTACCAGCTTTCAAGGTTGCATCTCCGTCACTGTGCACATAGAAGTGTCAAAGTATTTATGAAGCAAATGCTAAGTTGAGGTCTGTATGTAGTACTGGCACAGGCCACAGTGTGACAATATTACATTGCATTTAAAATTTTAATTGCCTTAACTATTCAAGGTGTCTTCCTTTGATCTGGATGACTAGGGTTTTAAAATCCCTTGTTACACATCTACAGTTTCATTTCTGTTTTGTTTGCAAAATAAGCACCTGTGCTCATGTACATATTTCTGATGGCTTTTTTAATTTTCTTTTATCCCACACCTTTTTTCCTTTGTTTGTTTAGGAGGTTCCAGTTTTAGAAAGGCAGCTGGAGTGGCTTCAGTCACCCACGGAGTTTTGTAGTCTGAGTAGCTTGTGCCTTAATTTTGCAGTATTTTCTGACCTATTTGGGGCTTGCATTCTTTCTTGGATGAAGTAAGAGGGATTCCCATGTTCATTCAACCCTTGGCTTTCTTCAGATATTTACATAAGTAATTTTCCACTGCCTTTGGCTTTTATTTTAATTAATAAGTCAATTGGAACATCAAAAAGCTACAATTTCCTTTTCACAAGCAACAGACATAGCTTTTAACCACAACATTCTTAGAAAAAAACAATGTCTGTTAAATGTGTTTGTTTTGCAAATGAAACTAGCCAGAGGGTCTCAGTTCTCTCCAATGGTAACTCCTGAGGGCTGGAAAATGTCATTTCATGTTGAAACACTTAAATTTAACAACCTGTTTCAGCCCACCTGTCTGTCTGAGAAGGTTTGTGACTCACCTCTTCCTCTCTCTCAGTTCAAGGTGTCTGGAGCATCCCAATTTCAAAAACTTTCCACTTAGAGAAATCAAAATTAACATAGCTCTTGGAAACTGACACTTAGTCTTACCAAGTTTTACGGAGTTCAGTTTTCTTTAATGGCCACAGCACCAAGTTTGCATTGATGTGGGGCATTTGCTTCTCTTTGTGTGCATTCCTACAGCTGGGTGTAGAGCTTTGCCCCCTTGCCTCCAAGATGGTCTCTATCTTCCTCTCCCAACAAATTTTCAGCAGCAGCTCATGCACAAGGGCTGACACAGGGATGGTTTCCTGTTGTGCAGGTGTAAGACCTTGTGTTATGTACATTACCACAGCTGAATTATTTGAGGAAAGAAGGAATTCGATGAAGTCTCCAGGCTCCTATTGCCCCTACAGCTTGTAACCCAGTCCATGGCCTACTGGGCTGTTAGTTTAAAGGTTATCTGAACTGAATCTGTGCCAAGACAATGTCACACATCAGTATTTGAACTTTGGGAACACTGCTGTGTTGCTGACTCCAACCTGGGCATGCTTCCCTTTTAGGTGGAGCCAACACTGCGGACCATGTGGCAGCAGGGCCACCAGGTTATAGTCTCCTACGAAGAGGACAAGGAACTGGAGAAGCACTGTGAGCTGTGGCCTGCAATCCCTTACTGGTGGGGAAACAAAACATCCACTCGTGCTCTTATCCACTTTCTGGAGCGCATGAAACGGATGGGCCGTCCAGGTAGGCACAGGGGGTTGCCTGGAGGAAAGAAGGGGCATGTGCAGCAGTGCAGAGCAAACAGGAAGCTGAGTGATCGTTGCCTTACAGGATTACCTGCTTTGTGCATGCTGTGTCCATGACAGCTGAGTGCTCTGCCCATGGCTGAGTGCAGAGTTTATCTTTGGTGGTGTGGATACATGTGTCATCGTACGTACAGGCACAGACTACACAAACTGTGGCAGCAGCCTCACTGGTGTGATCCCATGGAAAGGAAGCCCTCAGCACAGACAAGCTTGCTGGTGCTGTTGTGTCCCTGTCATGGGCAGGAGGCTGCTTCCTCTATCTGGTGCTTGCTGCTTCAAGCAGCACAGATGATGAGAGAAATCCATTACACCAGCCTCGTGAAAAGAAACCCCTACAAGGTTTCTCTCATAGGAGACCTTATCACTCTCTACAACTAGTTGTAGCAAGGTAGGGCTCAGCCTCTTCTCCCAGGCAACTAGTGACAGGACCAGAGGAAATGGCCTCAAGCTGCACCAGGGAAGGTTCAGGTTGGACATCAGGAAGAATTTTTTTACTGAAAGAATGGTTAAGCATTGGAACAGGCTGCCCAGGGAGATGGTGGAGTCACCACACTTGGAAGTGTTGAAGATGTGACTGGATGTGGGACTTAGTGCTATGGTTTAGTTAGCATGGTGGTGTTTAGTCAAAGGTTGGCCTTGATTATCTTGGAGGTCTTTTCCAGCCTTAATGATTCTGTGATACCAGAACAGTACACGAAGGGTGTAGTTGCACCACTAAACAGCAGTGCACAAGCATGCTGGTGTAGTATAAGCTGACAAATTCAGTTCATAACCTCAGACAGCTTCTGATGTGAATGTATGGGGTGATGAATGGGAGAGCTGTTCCTAAGTGCACTCCCCAGCCAAAGGAAAACACTTGTGTGGGTGTATCCTGGGTTCCCATCTGTCGTGGGGGAAGGCTGAGCATCTGGAAGCAACTCTTACAGAAACAAACATAATTTGTAGAGGAGGACTAGTTGGTGGAGAACCTTTAGACTGCAGTGAATAACTAGACCAATTTAGCTAAAATGGAATGGTTTGATAACTGAGCTTGACTCAGGAACTGTTTACTACAGTATGCAGCTGCAACAAGGGGAGAAACAGTTGTAGGGATATGAAACAAAACAGAGTGTGAAGTTAGTATTTTAATGATTCCCACAGGAACAAGATCTGGAGCTAATGCAGTGCTGAGCAGTTTCTGTTTTCCTCAAAAGAATATTTAATGTGTTACTTTCTGATTTATGTTTCAGAAATATTCTTTGTAGCAGGGATTAACCTTACTGAAAATTTAAGGTATATTCTCCTACACCCATTTGGATCATTGAAGAAAATGACACTCCAGAGTCTTCCAGTCTTGAAAATCTGGATAAAGAAGCAGTGTCCAGGACCAAAAAAAAAGTGTATTAACATCATTGCTGGAGACTTTATAGGAAACAATGATTTTGTCAAAGATGTGATAGAACTTAACACAAAACTTAATTACCCATTGCACTGTCAAAGTAAAGAGACTGGAACAAATAGCATTTCATTCTCAGATCACTGATCTCTGAAAAGTCTTTGTCTGCATTTAATGTGCTCTGGTGTAAACATCCTGAATCCAAAAAAAGGGACAACTAACTTAAACCAGAGATGCTTTAAAGACTCAGTAAGAAAAGTGCTCACAGTATCATTAGGGTTTCAAGGCCTTTTGACAGAAAAGAGAGCAGGCAGACCTTGCTGAAGTCTCAACAACTATGGTATAGATGTAATTTATTTGGAGGTGCTTTGATTCTGTAGCAGTTGGCAATATTCAAAGTCCCAAGAACTTAATTTTATTTTATATAGGACCAAGAAGGAGAAATATGTCGGTAGTTGCATGAATTATTTTGTGTAAGATTTTATCTTTCTTATAATTGTAAGGACATTCTGCCCTACTTGCAACCCCAATTCTTACTTTTATATCTGTGTGAGACTGACTTGTCTGTTTTCACAGTTTGTGTTAAACTCATAAAAGGAACAGTTTAAAAATATTTTAGCTTTATCAAAGGTACTGCATTGAGAATCCAGTGTGACATGATTGTATGTATACACCAATACATCATTAACACTGAGGATCTAGAAGGGCTGCACTGTTGTGTGCTGAGTATCAGTTGTGAGCCCCTTTACCAACAGGGCAGTCACAAAATTATTTATGATTTGTAAGAGGTTTGTGTATTTGCACACTTTGTCTTTTTATCACTTATGCCAGTTCTGCAGTGATAAAGATACCAAAAATAGGCCCCTAGACAGTTTTGTCTGTGGCAATGAAATATGTTTTATTAGGTGTTGCCAAAGTATGCCTTACAGTGAAAATAAACACAGAGGAAACAAATTCCTTAACTCAAACTGCTCTACAAATACAAGGTCTTGGCTTCTGTCCTGCTCATTTGGGGCTTCACACCTGGTCTTTTATTTAGCTATTTTAGTAGCTCTATAATTATTTTTCCTTTCAGTGAGTAGTTTTTGCTTATGTAAAAACTAAGGGGTGCTGTTTGCAATCACATATTAATTCTATTTTTCTAAATGAACTGTGCAATAACAGATGATCATGAAGGTAAGAGAAATTGCCAGCATCAGGACTAAAACAAAACCAGGCATTGTGTAAAGTTCACTATGCACCTTCACCAATATACCTCACTCTTTAGATGCACTTTATATGCAAAAGCTGACTTCAAATGTCTGGCAAGATGTTAATGTTTGCAGCAGTTTTAAATCAACTGCTACTTGCCATCATAGCTAACTCACCCCAGACTTCTCAGCATGAAAGGGTAAGAAACTACCTCTTCATGCAATCTCTTGCAATTGCAGAATACTTGGGAGTCAAAACTAAACATTCCATTCATGAGGAAGACTTTCTAAATGCTTTTTTTACAATGTTTTTCATCCTTGGTCTTGCCTCTGTACACTTCATACTGAGTTTTGTGTTATGTTACACATACTCAGAATGTATTTCTGCCTCTCTTTTGTACCCTTGATACTCTAATAAAACTTGATATCTCTCTGTAATATGGACTGAAATAGTTTTGCTTCTCCTCTCTCTGATATTGTTTTATTGGTTCCCAGTAGTAATTCATAACTTAAGTAATGGATCAGTTGTGGATGGGTTTGTTTTTTTGTTTTTGTTTTAGTGTCCTTTGTGAAAAGGCTTGCTGTACCTCAAGTGTTTTCTCTAAGAACTGACACAGTAATAGGCATTGTGGATAAACTACTGCAGGCAAGAAAACTGTATGGGTAAAAGATGTTCACAGCTAACTTTATTTAATGCTTAAATATACAAATCTGTAGGTATTTTTCTTCACTGCAGTGAGACATGGCAGTTATTTTACTTAGGTTCATGCATTCTACTTGAATATATATTTATCTGCATTATTTATATAAAACCAACAACATTTTGTTCACTTTCATTTTTTCAAAGACCATCTGAGACACCTTAACTGTAATAAATACTATTTTATTCTGAAAAAGGGGGTAAAACCCTTTATTTGTATGCTATAAGAAACTTTGTACTTTTCTGAAGGTTAATTCAGATGCCATCAAGGGATTTCCATGTGTTTGAGGTCCACAGCTTACAGCAGTTAAAACAACAGTTTTAACATGAAAAATTTAGTGCTGTCCTTGCACTTGCTGACAGAATTAAGCTCAAAGCTCTTACTGTTTCCAAAGGTTTTCTGGAACATTGTCCATTTCTAAAATGCCTCAAAAACATCAACGGAGGAAGAAAAACAAACTCTTCAACCCTGAGACTCACAGGTCGTTAACTTCATTTCACATCCTCTTAACGAGACCAGTTTCTTTTCCTAGAAAAGGATGCAGTTTCATGACAGAAAAATCTTACTGTTGGGAAAGAGGTTTTTGTATCTGCCAAAAGCAGAGCTGCCAATTATCACCTTCACCCTGGCTGTGCCGTCTTCAGGCATCACTTCCACTTCCTGAACTGTTGCTTCTTTATAGAGCCAACTGCAAAAGTAAAAGTGTATTAGCATCTTAAAGGTATGACACACTGCAAAAAATGTCATCTCTGGTTTAGGTCAACATGTTCCTAGCTAGGTAATTTAACACTTGAAAAGGTGAAGTACTTCACTTAACTTCTCCAGGGTGTCTAATGGGGCTATTTTTTGTCAATAGACCAGAAAACTTTGTTAATTATCACTGTAACTCTTAACACAGATTAAAATCAGTATATGAGTTGGAAAGTTTAAGACATGCATGACTAAAAGTTTTATATTTCTCCAAGTCCTACATACAGTTAAAAATTACTTACCTTAGCTGAGGTCCCTCTAAGTTGACATTAATTGTCAGAATCTTCTTCCCTGTTGTTGTCAGTATTTTCTTCTCTATTTCTTGTTTCAGTTCTTCTAAACCATGCCCATGTAGAGCAGAAATAGCTACAGCATTTTCTTCAGTGGGTTTATACCTGAAAGGCAATAATTACTAGCACATTTGTTCATGAAGATTAGGTTGTGAAAATATTCCAAGCACGGACCATTTAACTGAGTTACTTTACACTGGCACCTTCTACAGAGGCCACTTCTTGTATGACTCAAGTGATTTCTTTTGTAATTAAAAGATAATTAATTCTTTTAAAGACCATAGTTACATATGTAAAAGACTGAGAAACACTATTAAATGTATTCAGAAGTGTTGGAGCCTTTTTCTAGGCTAAGAATTAAAAAGCTTCCGGTACATAAGAAATGTTTAAGTACACTTAGTATCTCCAGCTTACCCTTCTATCAAATCCACTTTGTTATGAACTTCTACCATTGAGTCCAATAAATGGCTGGGAAGATTAAGATTCTTCAGAACTGATAGAACAGTTGCTTTCTGGAGGACATTTTCTGGATGAGTAACATCCCTCACGTGAACTATCAGATCCTAGCAAGGATAGATATACAGCACCAGTTAACAGGTTGTAAAGATTTTATACCATTTATGCATTGCTAATGCGTATAAGAGACTTCTCTAACCATTAGACATTACACTGTCAGGTTAGCACTGTAAAATGAACTACCAATACTGTTTCTTGGACAACAATAGAAGAAAATCTGTAGCAGCTTAGTCTTTCACTTCACAGTGAGTACAAATTACCTCCAGCAAACCAGAAACAAACCCTGTCAATCAAGCTAGTTACAGAATTCAGACTTCAGATAATAACTGATTCATTTTTCAAAGTCAAGGCTGTGTAACAATAAGGGCTTCAAAAACACTGCAGAAGAAAAAGAGTGAACTCAAAAGGTTTAGAAGAGTAATGGCTGAAAAACTGCTTCAAAACGGGGGAAAAACCCCATGCAACTTGTTAGTCTGCTTTTACACTCAAAATGTACAAGAGTATCCTTAGCTGCCAAGATACTATTCCTGGTTCTTCACTTAGAAAGCTTTATACCAAAGCTATCAGTTTCAAGTACATACACCATCATGTTTGCCACGATAAAAACCAAGCAACCAAGTTCAATATTTGCATTCAGAATGATTCATCATCTTTGCTCAAGACACTGCTTCAAACCTTTGAAAATTAAGGAGAAATAAATATCTTGCCTTTGATTTAACGCTTCAGAGTGATGGTTTCAGGCAGCTTTTGAAAGCCCATGGTGAAGTCCAGGCCTCAGAAGCATTCTGGCATGGAGCTACCACTGAATTTCATCACCCTGGGCCATACAGGCTTTTTGTTTAAATGTCTGTGTGTATGTGTGCAGCTTTACACTTTGTTACAACACAGGAAAATAATGAGAAAATAATTGGAAGAGTGTATTTGTGTCTATTACATGCTGCCTGCATCACATCACAATCACCCACTTTTAGTGATGTAGGAAACCTTAAGTTAAAACCAGATAATTTCACGGGCTTTATTTAATTTTTAACTCTTGAGAAAGTGAGCTCAGCTCACTTGGATGCACCGTTGAGATATTTAATCAGCAAAATCTGATTTATCTGGTTTATGTATCACGGAGAAGGACACACACACTCCAAATAAGCCCATTTTGAATTCTCTTCATACTCCAAATAAGCCCATTTTGAATTCTTTTCAGATCTGTGTATTTTGCACAATTTCAAGAATCAGAAAATTGATTTCTGGGAAGATATTTACCTCCTTATCTTAGAAGACTACTATGGTTAGCCAGATACTTAACTAAGAACAGCTTGTCAATTAACTCCCTTTTTTGAAGGGCAAAGATTATCTAAAATGACAGTAATTTGATTTCTCAGTTTTTATAGGCAACTACTTACCGAGTAAGCCACTTCTTCTAATGTAGCTGAAAAGGACTCAACCAGATTATGTGGAAGATCAGTCAGAAACCCAATGGTGTCAACATAAATCACTGCCATATGTGAGGGCAGATAGCCAGCATGGGCTGTGATATCAAGAGTGGCAAACAGCTGATCTCTGGGTTGAAGTCCTGCTTCCCCAGTCAAGGCTTTGATCAATGTAGTTTTTCCTAGTTACATAAAAAAAAGGACAAGATTTTAACAGCTTGTTTCAAGTAAAAAATTAATTTGTAAGGCTCAGGTGAATTGCAAGATGTAACATATACTTTCATATCTATTTTATTAATTTAAATGTAGCTTATGATCAGTTATTTATATGATGTTAGGAAATCCAAAGACAGTCTTACATTTTAGAATTCAGAATTGGGTTTAAGACCACATATGGGAGCTATGCTGTGAAATCACAAATGACCAAAGTCTGAACTGACTTCAAAGCAACCCACCCACATCTCTCACCTCTAAGACTATCTCAAGGGCACTGCCATGTCAGCATGAGGATGGATACACTTACACACTCCTCAATCCTTCTGTTGTCAAATTAAACAATTAGATATTTACTTGTTAAATTCGACAATAAACAGAAGCACTATTAATATACATAGCTTATTTGATCAGGCACTGGGATATTGCACAGGGAAGTGGTGGAGTCACCATCCCTGGAGGTGTTGAAGAGGCATCTGGATCTGACACTGGAGGATCTGGTTTAGGGTTTAGGGGTTGCAGCAGTGACAGGTTAATGCTTGGACTCCATCTTAGAGGTCTCTTCCAACCTTGATGATTTTGTGGTTATGTTTATTGGGTGTTTCCTCATGAACAAAATACTAGAGACATTCATTTAACTCAACAAATGTTTCACATTATTTGTCACTAAAGTTCTCAATATATACCCTAATGAGAGTATTTCAATTATGTGTACAAGCCTGATGTCTGTCTGTCTATCTATCTATCTATTTGAATCTTCAGTTTTAAAAGTATGGACACTTACAAAAATCATACAGTTGCACTGGCTTGGGCTGAGGTAGAGTTACCTTTTTCCACAGTGGCTAGTATGGGTATACTAGTATAATCTAAATCTTTCATTATATAACTGATAACAAAATTAGTTTGTTTTTATAAAGATGCTGAATAAGAAAATGAAATGGCCTTAAGATAACACAGCCTTGTATTGCCTTGTGTAAGCCGAAAAACCCAAAACCCCAAACCATTAAAAACCTTAAGCTTCATTTAGATTCTCTTAAGAACACATTCCAGAACACTACACATAATCCATGAAAAGCTACCGTGCTTCTTAAGCATGTTTCTCAATCAACTGCCCACTCTTCTTAATTTTCTTCCTGTGCCTTAAGCCCTCAGGGTGATCTGAACACTCATGCACTTTTCTCTACCCAGTCTGATCAAGTAGTAGAGACTCATACACAGGGACACTAACAGTACAGTCTTCAGCACTACATATACAATTTTTTTAGCACATAGGTGCTAGGCATTTCTCCAAGACATGTCGTCAAGACTGAAAAAAACAACAGGCTTAATTTGCTTTCCTCACTACATCCTAACTGACACATATTCATTGTGCAATTTAAAACCTAATTAAAATCCGAAGCCTATCCACACAGAAATGATATTCTGGCTGGAGTTTTGTCGTGGTTTAACCTCAGCCAGC